>NW_026527522.1:300000-487014 GCF_022682495.2 Desmodus rotundus
CTCCTGACCCAGCCTGGAGGGGTCATGTGACCCACACCTGGGGGGTCTCGTGACGCACCCTTGAGGGGTCACGTGACCCACACCTGGGGGGTCTCATGACGCACCCCTGAGGTGTCACGTGACCCACCCCTGGGGGGTCTCGTGACGCACCCCTGAGGGGTCACGTGACCCACCCCTGGGGGGTCTCGTGACCCACCCCTGAGGGGTCACGTGACCCACCCTTGAGGGGTTTCGTGACCCACCCTTGCGGGGTCTCGTGACCCACCCTTGGGAGGTCACCTGTCCCACCCTGGAGGGGTCAGGTGACCCGCCCTTGAGAGGTCACAGCAGTTTCACAGGGTCCCTGCGCACCTGTCCATGGAAACAGAAGCCCTCCCTGCCACTCAGAGGACCGCGCTATTTCCCCTAGGCCACACTGCCCAGCAGCACTCTCAGCCCCGCACAGACAGTGTGCTAAGGACAGACTTGGATACCGGGGGCCTGGGCGGGGGATTTTCCATGGAACTCTCTAAGGGCCCGGTGCCCTGTGTCGCCCGGGAGTGCCCATGCCCTTCCTTGACCCCGCAGGACACTTGCATCCAGCAATAAGCAGCCGTCTGCCTCCACGGGGCTCAAACACCTAGGCCCGGTGTGCGGGCACCTGGCGTACGTGGAGGCAAAACCCTGACCCCTCTGGCCCGAACCCACCACTGCGAAGATCCCCCTTTTCTTCCATCCGTAAAGGGGCCCTCCCTGGGGAGTGGAGGAACATGGGGAGGCCCCCAGGAGATGGCTTTTCTCCGAGCCGCGGCTGGCTCCTTTCGGGCCTATACGTGGGCTGCGCATGCGCACTCAGGCTCCCAAGCACACGCCTCCCTCGGCTCACCTGACCCACCCTTTAGAGGTCACAGCAGTTCCACAGGGTCCCTGGGCACCTGTCCGTGGACACAGGAGCCCTCCCTGCCACCTAAAGGACCACGCGATTTCCGCTGGGGAACACTCCCCAGAAGCACTCCCAGCCTCACACAGACACTGTGCGCAGGATAGACTTGTGGACCAGGGGCCTGGGCAGGGAATTTTCCAGGGAACTCTCTAAAGGCCAGGTGCCCTCTGTCGCCCTGGGAGTGCCCACGCCATCCCTTAACCCTGCAGGACACTATCATCCAGCAATAAGCAGCCCTCTGCCTCCACGGGGCTCAAACACCTGGGCCCGTTGTGCGAGCACCTGGCGTTCGTGCAGGCAAACCCGCAGACCCCTCTGGCCCGAACCCACCACTGCGAAGATCCCACTTTTCTTCCATCCGTAAAGGGGTCCTCCTTGAGGAGTGGAGGAACATGGGGAGGCCCCCAGGAGATGGCTTTTCTCCAAGCCGCGGCTGGCTCCTTCCGGGCCTATACGTGGGCCGCGCGTGCGCACTCAGGCTCCCCACAACAGGCCTCCCTCGGGTCACGGGACCCACCCTTGAGGTGTCTCCTGACCCAGCCTGGAGGGGTCATGTGACCCACACCTGGGGGGTCTCGTGACGCACCCCTGAGGGGTCACGTGACCCACCCCTGGGGGGTCTCGTGACCCACCACTGAGGGGTCACGTGACCCACCCTTGAGGGGTAACGTGACCCACACCTGGGGGTTCTCGTGACGCACCTCTGAGGTGTCACGTGACCCACCACTGGGGGGTCTCGTGACCCACCCCCGAGGGGTCACGTGACCCACACCTGCGGGGTCTCGTGACCCACACCTGCGGGGTCACATGACCCACCCCTGGGGGTTCACGTGACGCACCCCTGAGGGGTCACGTGACCCACCCCTGAGGGGTCTCGTGACCCACCCCTGAGGGGTCACGTGACCCACCCTTGAGGGGTTTCGTGACCCACCCTTGCGGGGTCTCGTGACCCACCCTTGGGAGGTCACCTGTCCCACCATGGAGGGGTCAGGTGACCCGCCCTTGAGAGGTCACAGCAGTTTCACAGGGTCCCTGCGCACCTGTCCATGGAAACAGAAGCCCTCCCTGCCACTCAGAGGACCGCGCTATTTCCCCTAGGCCACACTGCCCAGCAGCACTCTCGGCCCCGCACAGACAGTGTGCTAAGGACAGACTTGGATACCGGGGGCCTGGGCGGGGGATTTTCCATGGAACTCTCTAAGGGCCCGGTGCCCTGTGTCGCCCCGGAGTGCCCATGCCCTTCCTTGACCCCGCAGGACCCTTGCATCCAGCAATAAGCAGCCGTCTGCCTCCACGGGTCTCAAACACCTGGGCCCGGTGTGCGGGCACCTGGCGTACGTGGAGGCAAACCCCTGACCCCTCTGGCCCGAACCCACCACTGCGAAGATCCCCCTTTTCTTCCATCCGTAAAGGGGCCCTCCCTGGGGAGTGGAGGAACATGGGGAGGCCCCCAGGAGATGGCTTTTCTCCGAGCCGCGGCTGGCTCCTTTCGGGCCTATACGTGGGCTGCGC
Source organism: Desmodus rotundus (assembly GCF_022682495.2). Lineage (NCBI taxonomy): Eukaryota > Metazoa > Chordata > Mammalia > Chiroptera > Phyllostomidae > Desmodus > Desmodus rotundus. The sequence goes on from NW_026527522.1 coordinate 302,435, forward strand.
ATGCGCACTCAGGCTCCCAAGCACACGCCTCCCTCGGCTCACCTGACCCACCCTTTAGAGGTCACAGCAGTTCCACAGGGTCCCTGGGCACCTGTCCGTGGACACAGGAGCCCTCCCTGCCACCTAAAGGACCACGCGATTTCCGCTGGGGAACACTCCCCAGAAGCACTCCCAGCCTCACACAGACACTGTGCGCAGGATAGACTTGTGGACCAGGGGCCTGGGCGGGGAATTTTCCAGGGAACTCTCTAAAGGCCAGGTGCCCTCTGTCGCCCTGGGAGTGCCCACGCCATCCCTTAACCCTGCAGGACACTATCATCCAGCAATAAGCAGCCCTCTGCCTCCACGGGGCTCAAACACCTGGGCCCGTTGTGCGAGCACCTGGCGTTCGTGCAGGCAAACCCGCAGACCCCTCTGGCCCGAACCCACCACTGCGAAGATCCCACTTTTCTTCCATCCGTAAAGGGGTCCTCCTTGAGGAGTGGAGGAACATGGGGAGGCCCCCAGGAGATGGCTTTTCTCCGAGCCGCGGCTGGCTCCTTTCGGGCCTATACGTGGGCCCCGCGTGCGCACTCAGGCTCCCCACAATAGGCCTCCCTCGGGTCACGGGACCCACCCTTGAGGTGTCTCCTGACCCACCCTTGAGGGGTCACGTGACCCACACCTGGGGGGTCTCGTGACACACCCCTGAGGGGTCACATGACCCACCCCTGAGGGGTCACGTGACCCACCCTTGAGGGGTCACGTGACCCACACCTGGGGGGTCTCGTGACGCACCCCTGAGGTGTCACGTGACGCACCCCTGAGGGGTCACGTGACCCACCCCTGAGGGGTCTCGTGACCCACCCCTGAGGGGTCTCGTGACCCACACCTGAGGGGTCACGTGACCCACCCTTGAGGGGTTTCGTGACCCACCCTTGCGGGGTCTCGTGACCCACCTTTGGGAGGTCACCTGTCCCACCCTGGAGGGGTCAGGTGACCCGCCCTTGAGAGGTCACAGCAGTTTCACAGGGTCCCTGCGCACCTGTCCATGGAAACAGAAGCCCTCCCTGCCACTCAGAGGACCGCGCTATTTCCCCTAGGCCACACTGCCCAGCAGCACTCTCGGCCCCGCACAGACAGTGTGCTAAGGACAGACTTGGATACCGGGGGCCTGGGCGGGGGATTTTCCATGGAACTCTCTAAGGGCCCGGTGCCCTGTGTCGCCCCGGAGTGCCCATGCCCTTCCTTGACCCCGCAGGACCCTTGCATCCAGCAATAAGCAGCCGTCTGCCTCCACGGGTCTCAAACACCTGGGCCCGGTGTGCGGGCACCTGGCGTACGTGGAGGCAAACCCCTGACCCCTCTGGCCCGAACCCACCACTGCGAAGATCCCCCTTTTCTTCCATCGGTAAAGGGGCCCTCCCTGGGGAGTGGAGGAACATGGGGAGGCCCCCAGGAGATGGCTTTTCTCCGAGCCGCGGCTGGCTCCTTTCGGGCCTATACGTGGGCTGCGCATGCGCACTCAGGCTCCCAAGCACACGCCTCCCTCGGCTCACCTGACCCACCCTTTAGAGGTCACAGCAGTTCCACAGGGTCCCTGGGCACCTGTCCGTGGACACAGGAGCCCTCCCTGCCACCTAAAGGACCACGCGATTTCCGCTGGGGAACACTCCCCAGAAGCACTCCCAGCCTCACACAGACACTGTGCGCAGGATAGACTTGTGGACCAGGGGCCTGGGCGGGGAATTTTCCAGGGAACTCTCTAAAGGCCAGGTGCCCTCTGTCGCCCTGGGAGTGCCCACGCCATCCCTTAACCCTGCAGGACACTATCATCCAGCAATAAGCAGCCCTCTGCCTCCACGGGGCTCAAACACCTGGGCCCGTTGTGCGAGCACCTGGCGTTCGTGCAGGCAAACCCGCAGACCCCTCTGGCCCGAACCCACCACTGCGAAGATCCCACTTTTCTTCCATCCGTAAAGGGGTCCTCCTTGAGGAGTGGAGGAACATGGGGAGGCCCCCAGGAGATGGCTTTTCTCCGAGCCGCGGCTGGCTCCTTTCGGGCCTATACGTGGGCCGCGCGTGCGCACTCAGGCTCCCCACAACAGGCCTCCCTTGGGTCACGGGACCCACCCTTGAGGTGTCTCCTGACCCAGCCTGGAGGGGTCATGTGACCCACACCTGGGGGGTCTCGTGACGCACCCTTGAGGGGTCACGTGACCCACACCTGGGGGGTCTCATGACGCACCCCTGAGGTGTCACGTGACCCACCCCTGGGGGGTCTCGTGACGCACCCCTGAGGGGTCACGTGACCCACCCCTGAGGGGTCTCGTGACCCACCCCTGAGGGGTCACGTGACCCACCCTTGAGGGGTTTCGTGACCCACCCTTGCGGGGTCTCGTGACCCACCCTTGGGAGGTCACCTGTCCCACCCTGGAGGGGTCAGGTGACCCGCCCTTGAGAGGTCACAGCAGTTTCACAGGGTCCCTGCGCACCTGTCCATGGAAACAGAAGCCCTCCCTGCCACTCAGAGGACCGCGCTATTTCCCCTAGGCCACACTGCCCAGCAGCACTCTCAGCCCCGCACAGACAGTGTGCTAAGGACAGACTTGGATACCGGGGGCCTGGGCGGGGGATTTTCCATGGAACTCTCTAAGGGCCCGGTGCCCTGTGTCGCCCGGGAGTGCCCATGCCCTTCCTTGACCCCGCAGGACACTTGCATCCAGCAATAAGCAGCCGTCTGCCTCCACGGGGCTCAAACACCTGGGCCCGGTGTGCGGGCACCTGGCGTACGTGGAGGCAAACCCCTGACCCCTCTGGCCCGAACCCACCACTGCGAAGATCCCCCTTTTCTTCCATCCGTAAAGGGGCCCTCCCTGGGGAGTGGAGGAACATGGGGAGGCCCCCAGGAGATGGCTTTTCTCCGAGCCGCGGCTGGCTCCTTTCGGGCCTATACGTGGGCTGCGCATGCGCACTCAGGCTCCCAAGCACACGCCTCCCTCGGCTCACCTGACCCACCCTTTAGAGGTCACAGCAGTTCCACAGGGTCCCTGGGCACCTGTCCGTGGACACAGGAGCCCTCCCTGCCACCTAAAGGACCACGCGATTTCCGCTGGGGAACACTCCCCAGAAGCACTCCCAGCCTCACACAGACACTGTGCGCAGGATAGACTTGTGGACCAGGGGCCTGGGCGGGGAATTTTCCAGGGAACTCTCTAAAGGCCAGGTGCCCTCTGTCGCCCTGGGAGTGCCCACGCCATCCCTTAACCCTGCAGGACACTATCATCCAGCAATAAGCAGCCCTCTGCCTCCACGGGGCTCAAACACCTGGGCCCGTTGTGCGAGCACCTGGCGTTCGTGCAGGCAAACCCGCAGACCCCTCTGGCCCGAACCCACCACTGCGAAGATCCCACTTTTCTTCCATCCGTAAAGGGGTCCTCCTTGAGGAGTGGAGGAACATGGGGAGGCCCCCAGGAGATGGCTTTTCTCCAAGCCGCGGCTGGCTCCTTTCGGGCCTATACGTGGGCCGCGCGTGCGCACTCAGGCTCCCCACAACAGGCCTCCCTCGGGTCACGGGACCCACCCTTGAGGTGTCTCCTGACCCAGCCTGGAGGGGTCATGTGACCCACACCTGGGGGGTCTCGTGACGCACCCCTGAGGGGTCACGTGACCCACCCCTGGGGGGTCTCGTGACCCACCACTGAGGGGTCACGTGACCCACCCTTGAGGGGTCACGTGACCCACACCTGGGGGTTCTCGTGACGCACCTCTGAGGTGTCACGTGACCCACCACTGGGGGGTCTCGTGACCCACCCCCGAGGGGTCACGTGACCCACACCTGCGGGGTCACGTGACCCACACCTGCGGGGTCACGTGACCCCCCCCCTGGGGGTTCACGTGACGCACCCCTGAGGGGTCACGTGACCCACCCTTGAGGGGTTTCGTGACCCACCCTTGCGGGGTCTCGTGACCCACCCTTGGGAGGTCACCTGTCCCACCCTGGAGGGGTCAGGTGACCCGCCCTTGAGAGGTCACAGCAGTTTCACAGGGTCCCTGCGCACCTGTCCATGGAAACAGAAGCCCTCCCTGCCACTCAGAGGACCGCGCTATTTCCCCTAGGCCACACTGCCCAGCAGCACTCTCAGCCCCGCACAGACAGTGTGCTAAGGACAGACTTGGATACCGGGGGCCTGGGCGGGGGATTTTCCATGGAACTCTCTAAGGGCCCGGTGCCCTGTGTCGCCCGGGAGTGCCCATGCCCTTCCTTGACCCCGCAGGACACTTGCATCCAGCAATAAGCAGCCGTCTGCCTCCACGGGGCTCAAACACCTGGGCCCGGTGTGCGGGCACCTGGCGTACGTGGAGGCAAACCCCTGACCCCTCTGGCCCGAACCCACCACTGCGAAGATCCCCCTTTTCTTCCATCCGTAAAGGGGCCCTCCCTGGGGAGTGGAGGAACATGGGGAGGCCCCCAGGAGATGGCTTTTCTCCGAGCCGCGGCTGGCTCCTTTCGGGCCTATACGTGGGCTGCGCATGCGCACTCAGGCTCCCAAGCACACGCCTCCCTCGGCTCACCTGACCCACCCTTTAGAGGTCACAGCAGTTCCACAGGGTCCCTGGGCACCTGTCCGTGGACACAGGAGCCCTCCCTGCCACCTAAAGGACCACGCGATTTCCGCTGGGGAACACTCCCCAGAAGCACTCCCAGCCTCACACAGACACTGTGCGCAGGATAGACTTGTGGACCAGGGGCCTGGGCGGGGAATTTTCCAGGGAACTCTCTAAAGGCCAGGTGCCCTCTGTCGCCCTGGGAGTGCCCACGCCATCCCTTAACCCTGCAGGACACTATCATCCAGCAATAAGCAGCCCTCTGCCTCCACGGGGCTCAAACACCTGGGCCCGTTGTGCGAGCACCTGGCGTTCGTGCAGGCAAACCCGCAGACCCCTCTGGCCCGAACCCACCACTGCGAAGATCCCACTTTTCTTCCATCCGTAAAGGGGTCCTCCTTGAGGAGTGGAGGAACATGGGGAGGCCTCCAGGAGATGGCTTTTCTCCGAGCCGCGGCTGGCTCCTTTCGGGCCTATACGTGGGCCGCGCGTGCGCACTCAGGCTCCCCACAACAGGCCTCCCTTGGGTCACGGGACCCACCCTTGAGGTGTCTCCTGACCCAGCCTGGAGGGGTCATGTGACCCACACCTGGGGGGTCTCGTGACGCACCCTTGAGGGGTCACGTGACCCACACCTGGGGGGTCTCATGACGCACCCCTGAGGTGTCACGTGACCCACCCCTGGGGGGTCTCGTGACGCACCCCTGAGGGGTCACGTGACCCACCCCTGGGGGGTCTCGTGACCCACCCCTGAGGGGTCACGTGACCCACCCTTGAGGGGTTTCGTGACCCACCCTTGCGGGGTCTCGTGACCCACCCTTGGGAGGTCACCTGTCCCACCCTGGAGGGGTCAGGTGACCCGCCCTTGAGAGGTCACAGCAGTTTCACAGGGTCCCTGCGCACCTGTCCATGGAAACAGAAGCCCTCCCTGCCACTCAGAGGACCGCGCTATTTCCCCTAGGCCACACTGCCCAGCAGCACTCTCAGCCCCGCACAGACAGTGTGCTAAGGACAGACTTGGATACCGGGGGCCTGGGCGGGGGATTTTCCATGGAACTCTCTAAGGGCCCGGTGCCCTGTGTCGCCCGGGAGTGCCCATGCCCTTCCTTGACCCCGCAGGACACTTGCATCCAGCAATAAGCAGCCGTCTGCCTCCACGGGGCTCAAACACCTGGGCCCGGTGTGCGGGCACCTGGCGTACGTGGAGGCAAAACCCTGACCCCTCTGGCCCGAACCCACCACTGCGAAGATCCCCCTTTTCTTCCATCCGTAAAGGGGCCCTCCCTGGGGAGTGGAGGAACATGGGGAGGCCCCCAGGAGATGGCTTTTCTCCGAGCCGCGGCTGGCTCCTTTCGGGCCTATACGTGGGCTGCGCATGCGCACTCAGGCTCCCAAGCACACGCCTCCCTCGGCTCACCTGACCCACCCTTTAGAGGTCACAGCAGTTCCACAGGGTCCCTGGGCACCTGTCCGTGGACACAGGAGCCCTCCCTGCCACCTAAAGGACCACGCGATTTCCGCTGGGGAACACTCCCCAGAAGCACTCCCAGCCTCACACAGACACTGTGCGCAGGATAGACTTGTGGACCAGGGGCCTGGGCAGGGAATTTTCCAGGGAACTCTCTAAAGGCCAGGTGCCCTCTGTCGCCCTGGGAGTGCCCACGCCATCCCTTAACCCTGCAGGACACTATCATCCAGCAATAAGCAGCCCTCTGCCTCCACGGGGCTCAAACACCTGGGCCCGTTGTGCGAGCACCTGGCGTTCGTGCAGGCAAACCCGCAGACCCCTCTGGCCCGAACCCACCACTGCGAAGATCCCACTTTTCTTCCATCCGTAAAGGGGTCCTCCTTGAGGAGTGGAGGAACATGGGGAGGCCCCCAGGAGATGGCTTTTCTCCAAGCCGCGGCTGGCTCCTTCCGGGCCTATACGTGGGCCGCGCGTGCGCACTCAGGCTCCCCACAACAGGCCTCCCTCGGGTCACGGGACCCACCCTTGAGGTGTCTCCTGACCCAGCCTGGAGGGGTCATGTGACCCACACCTGGGGGGTCTCGTGACGCACCCCTGAGGGGTCACGTGACCCACCCCTGGGGGGTCTCGTGACCCACCACTGAGGGGTCACGTGACCCACCCTTGAGGGGTAACGTGACCCACACCTGGGGGTTCTCGTGACGCACCTCTGAGGTGTCACGTGACCCACCACTGGGGGGTCTCGTGACCCACCCCCGAGGGGTCACGTGACCCACACCGGCGGGGTCTCGTGACCCACACCTGCGGGGTCACATGACCCACCCCTGGGGGTTCACGTGACGCACCCCTGAGGGGTCACGTGACCCACCCCTGAGGGGTCTCGTGACCCACCCCTGAGGGGTCACGTGACCCACCCTTGAGGGGTTTCGTGACCCACCCTTGCGGGGTCTCGTGACCCACCCTTGGGAGGTCACCTGTCCCACCCTGGAGGGGTCAGGTGACCCGCCCTTGAGAGGTCACAGCAGTTTCACAGGGTCCCTGCGCACCTGTCCATGGAAACAGAAGCCCTCCCTGCCACTCAGAGGACCGCGCTATTTCCCCTAGGCCACACTGCCCAGCAGCACTCTCGGCCCCGCACAGACAGTGTGCTAAGGACAGACTTGGATACCGGGGGCCTGGGCGGGGGATTTTCCATGGAACTCTCTAAGGGCCCGGTGCCCTGTGTCGCCCCGGAGTGCCCATGCCCTTCCTTGACCCCGCAGGACCCTTGCATCCAGCAATAAGCAGCCGTCTGCCTCCACGGGTCTCAAACACCTGGGCCCGGTGTGCGGGCACCTGGCGTACGTGGAGGCAAACCCCTGACCCCTCTGGCCCGAACCCACCACTGCGAAGATCCCCCTTTTCTTCCATCCGTAAAGGGGCCCTCCCTGGGGAGTGGAGGAACATGGGGAGGCCCCCAGGAGATGGCTTTTCTCCGAGCCGCGGCTAGCTCCTTTCGGGCCTATACGTGGGCTGCGCATGCGCACTCAGGCTCCCAAGCACACGCCTCCCTCGGCTCACCTGACCCACCCTTTAGAGGTCACAGCAGTTCCACAGGGTCCCTGGGCACCTGTCCGTGGACACAGGAGCCCTCCCTGCCACCTAAAGGACCACGCGATTTCCGCTGGGGAACACTCCCCAGAAGCACTCCCAGCCTCACACAGACACTGTGCGCAGGATAGACTTGTGGACCAGGGGCCTGGGCGGGGAATTTTCCAGGGAACTCTCTAAAGGCCAGGTGCCCTCTGTCGCCCTGGGAGTGCCCACGCCATCCCTTAACCCTGCAGGACACTATCATCCAGCAATAAGCAGCCCTCTGCCTCCACGGGGCTCAAACACCTGGGCCCGTTGTGCGAACACCTGGCGTTCGTGCAGGCAAACCCGCAGACCCCTCTGGCCCGAACCCACCACTGCGAAGATCCCACTTTTCTTCCATCCGTAAAGGGGTCCTCCTTGAGGAGTGGAGGAACATGGGGAGGCCCCCAGGAGATGGCTTTTCTCCGAGCCGCGGCTGGCTCCTTTCGGGCCTATACGTGGGCCCCGCGTGCGCACTCAGGCTCCCCACAATAGGCCTCCCTCGGGTCACGGGACCCACCCTTGAGGTGTCTCCTGACCCACCCTTGAGGGGTCACGTGACCCACACCTGGGGGGTCTCGTGACACACCCCTGAGGGGTCACATGACCCACCCCTGAGGGGTCACGTGACCCACCCTTGAGGGGTCACGTGACCCACACCTGGGGGGTCTCGTGACGCACCCCTGAGGTGTCACGTGACGCACCCCTGAGGTGTCACGTGACGCACCCCTGAGGGGTCACGTGACCCACCCCTGAGGGGTCTCGTGACCCACCCCTGAGGGGTCTCGTGACCCACCCCTGAGGGGTCACGTGACCCACCCTTGAGGGGTTTCGTGACCCACCCTTGCGGGGTCTCGTGACCCACCCTTGGGAGGTCACCTGTCCCACCCTGGAGGGGTCAGGTGACCCGCCCTTGAGAGGTCACAGCAGTTTCACAGGGTCCCTGCGCACCTGTCCATGGAAACAGAAGCCCTCCCTGCCACTCAGAGGACCGCGCTATTTCCCCTAGGCCACACTGCCCAGCAGCACTCTCGGCCCCGCACAGACAGTGTGCTAAGGACAGACTTGGATACCGGGGGCCTGGGCGGGGGATTTTCCATGGAACTCTCTAAGGGCCCGGTGCCCTGTGTCGCCCCGGAGTGCCCATGCCCTTCCTTGACCCCGCAGGACCCTTGCATCCAGCAATAAGCAGCCGTCTGCCTCCACGGGTCTCAAACACCTGGGCCCGGTGTGCGGGCACCTGGCGTACGTGGAGGCAAACCCCTGACCCCTCTGGCCCGAACCCACCACTGCGAAGATCCCCCTTTTCTTCCATCCGTAAAGGGGCCCTCCCTGGGGAGTGGAGGAACATGGGGAGGCCCCCAGGAGATGGCTTTTCTCCGAGCCGCGGCTGGCTCCTTTCGGGCCTATACGTGGGCTGCGCATGCGCACTCAGGCTCCCAAGCACACGCCTCCCTCGGCTCACCTGACCCACCCTTTAGAGGTCACAGCAGTTCCACAGGGTCCCTGGGCACCTGTCCGTGGACACAGGAGCCCTCCCTGCCACCTAAAGGACCACGCGATTTCCGCTGGGGAACACTCCCCAGAAGCACTCCCAGCCTCACACAGACACTGTGCGCAGGATAGACTTGTGGACCAGGGGCCTGGGCGGGGAATTTTCCAGGGAACTCTCTAAAGGCCAGGTGCCCTCTGTCGCCCTGGGAGTGCCCACGCCATCCCTTAACCCTGCAGGACACTATCATCCAGCAATAAGCAGCCCTCTGCCTCCACGGGGCTCAAACACCTGGGCCCGTTGTGCGAGCACCTGGCGTTCGTGCAGGCAAACCCGCAGACCCCTCTGGCCCGAACCCACCACTGCGAAGATCCCACTTTTCTTCCATCCGTAAAGGGGTCCTCCTTGAGGAGTGGAGGAACATGGGGAGGCCTCCAGGAGATGGCTTTTCTCCGAGCCGCGGCTGGCTCCTTTCGGGCCTATACGTGGGCCGCGCGTGCGCACTCAGGCTCCCCACAACAGGCCTCCCTTGGGTCACGGGACCCACCCTTGAGGTGTCTCCTGACCCAGCCTGGAGGGGTCATGTGACCCACACCTGGGGTGTCTCGTGACGCACCCTTGAGGGGTCACGTGACCCACACCTGGGGGGTCTCATGACGCACCACTGAGGTGTCACGTGACCCACCCCTGGGGGGTCTCGTGACGCACCCCTGAGGGGTCACGTGACCCACCCCTGAGGGGTCTCGTGACCCACCCCTGAGGGGTCACGTGACCCACCCTTGAGGGGTTTCGTGACCCACCCTTGCGGGGTCTCGTGACCCACCCTTGGGAGGTCACCTGTCCCACCCTGGAGGGGTCAGGTGACCCGCCCTTGAGAGGTCACAGCAGTTTCACAGGGTCCCTGCGCACCTGTCCATGGAAACAGAAGCCCTCCCTGCCACTCAGAGGGACCGCGCTATTTCCCCTAGGCCACACTGCCCAGCAGCACTCTCAGCCCCGCACAGACAGTGTAGCTAAGGACAGACTTGGATACCGGGGGCCTGGGCGGGGGATTTTCCATGGAACTCTCTAAGGGCCCGGTGCCCTGTGTCGCCCGGGAGTGCCCATGCCCTTCCTTGACCCCGCAGGACACTTGCATCCAGCAATAAGCAGCCGTCTGCCTCCACGGGGCTCAAACACCTGGGCCCGGTGTGCGGGCACCTGGCGTACGTGGAGGCAAACCCCTGACCCCTCTGGCCCGAACCCACCACTGCGAAGATCCCCCTTTTCTTCCATCCGTAAAGGGGCCCTCCCTGGGGAGTGGAGGAACATGGGGAGGCCCCCAGGAGATGGCTTTTCTCCGAGCCGCGGCTGGCTCCTTTCGGGCCTATACGTGGGCTGCGCATGCGCACTCAGGCTCCCAAGCACACGCCTCCCTCGGCTCACCTGACCCACCCTTTAGAGGTCACAGCAGTTCCACAGGGTCCCTGGGCACCTGTCCGTGGACACAGGAGCCCTCCCTGCCACCTAAAGGACCACGCGATTTCCGCTGGGGAACACTCCCCAGAAGCACTCCCAGCCTCACACAGACACTGTGCGCAGGATAGACTTGTGGACCAGGGGCCTGGGCGGGGAATTTTCCAGGGAACTCTCTAAAGGCCAGGTGCCCTCTGTCGCCCTGGGAGTGCCCACGCCATCCCTTAACCCTGCAGGACACTATCATCCAGCAATAAGCAGCCCTCTGCCTCCACGGGGCTCAAACACCTGGGCCCGTTGTGCGAGCACCTGGCGTTCGTGCAGGCAAACCCGCAGACCCCTCTGGCCCGAACCCACCACTGCGAAGATCCCACTTTTCTTCCATCCGTAAAGGGGTCCTCCTTGAGGAGTGGAGGAACATGGGGAGGCCCCCAGGAGATGGCTTTTCTCCAAGCCGCGGCTGGCTCCTTTCGGGCCTATACGTGGGCCGCGCGTGCGCACTCAGGCTCCCCACAACAGGCCTCCCTCGGGTCACGGGACCCACCCTTGAGGTGTCTCCTGACCCAGCCTGGAGGGGTCATGTGACCCACACCTGGGGGGTCTCGTGACGCACCCCTGAGGGGTCACGTGACCCACCCCTGGGGGGTCTCGTGACCCACCACTGAGGGGTCACGTGACCCACCCTTGAGGGGTCACGTGACCCACACCTGGGGGTTCTCGTGACGCACCTCTGAGGTGTCACGTGACCCACCCCCGAGGGGTCACGTGACCCACACCTGCGGGGGTCACGTGACCCACACCTGCGGGGTCACGTGACCCCCCCCCTGGGGGTTCACGTGACGCACCCCTGAGGGGTCACGTGACCCACCCCCGAGGGGTCACGTGACCCACACCTGCGGGGTCACGTGACCCACACCTGCGGGGTCACGTGACCCCCCCCCTGGGGGTTCACGTGACGCACCCCTGAGGGGTCACGTGACCCACACCTGGGGGGTCTCGTGACCCACCCCTGAGGGGTCACATGACCCACCCCTGAGGGGTCACGTGACCCACCCTTGAGGGGTCACGTGACCCACACCTGGGGGGTCTCGTGACGCACCCCTGAGGTGTCACGTGACCCACACCTGGGGGGTCTCGTGACGCACCCCTGAGGGGTCACGTGACCCACCCCTGGGGGGTCTCGTGACCCACCACTGAGGGGTCACGTGACCCACCCTTGAGGGGTAACGTGACCCACACCTGGGGGTTCTCGTGACGCACCTCTGAGGTGTCACGTGACCCACCACTGGGGGGTCTCGTGACCCACCCCCGAGGGGTCACGTGACCCACACCGGCGGGGTCTCGTGACCCACACCTGCGGGGTCACATGACCCACCCCTGGGGGTTCACGTGACGCACCCCTGAGGGGTCACGTGACCCACCCCTGAGGGGTCTCGTGACCCACCCCTGAGGGGTCACGTGACCCACCCTTGAGGGGTTTCGTGACCCACCCTTGCGGGGTCTCGTGACCCACCCCTTGGGAGGTCACCTGTCCCACCCTGGAGGGGTCAGGTGACCCGCCCTTGAGAGGTCACAGCAGTTTCACAGGGTCCCTGCGCACCTGTCCATGGAAACAGAAGCCCTCCCTGCCACTCAGAGGACCGCGCTATTTCCCCTAGGCCACACTGCCCAGCAGCACTCTCGGCCCCGCACAGACAGTGTGCTAAGGACAGACTTGGATACCGGGGGCCTGGGCGGGGGATTTTCCATGGAACTCTCTAAGGGCCCGGTGCCCTGTGTCGCCCCGGAGTGCCCATGCCCTTCCTTGACCCCGCAGGACCCTTGCATCCAGCAATAAGCAGCCGTCTGCCTCCACGGGTCTCAAACACCTGGGCCCGGTGTGCGGGCACCTGGCGTACGTGGAGGCAAACCCCTGACCCCTCTGGCCCGAACCCACCACTGCGAAGATCCCCCTTTTCTTCCATCCGTAAAGGGGCCCTCCCTGGGGAGTGGAGGAACATGGGGAGGCCCCCAGGAGATGGCTTTTCTCCGAGCCGCGGCTGGCTCCTTTCGGGCCTATACGTGGGCTGCGCATGCGCACTCAGGCTCCCAAGCACACGCCTCCCTCGGCTCACCTGACCCACCCTTTAGAGGTCACAGCAGTTCCACAGGGTCCCTGGGCACCTGTCCGTGGACACAGGAGCCCTCCCTGCCACCTAAAGGACCACGCGATTTCCGCTGGGGAACACTCCCCAGAAGCACTCCCAGCCTCACACAGACACTGTGCGCAGGATAGACTTGTGGACCAGGGGCCTGGGCGGGGAATTTTCCAGGGAACTCTCTAAAGGCCAGGTGCCCTCTGTCGCCCTGGGAGTGCCCACGCCATCCCTTAACCCTGCAGGACACTATCATCCAGCAATAAGCAGCCCTCTGCCTCCACGGGGCTCAAACACCTGGGCCCGTTGTGCGAGCACCTGGCGTTCGTGCAGGCAAACCCGCAGACCCCTCTGGCCCGAACCCACCACTGCGAAGATCCCACTTTTCTTCCATCCGTAAAGGGGTCCTCCTTGAGGAGTGGAGGAACATGGGGAGGCCCCCAGGAGATGGCTTTTCTCCGAGCCGCGGCTGGCTCCTTTCGGGCCTATACGTGGGCCCCGCGTGCGCACTCAGGCTCCCCACAATAGGCCTCCCTCGGGTCACGGGACCCACCCTTGAGGTGTCTCCTGACCCACCCTTGAGGGGTCACGTGACCCACACCTGGGGGGTCTCGTGACACACCCCTGAGGGGTCACATGACCCACCCCTGAGGGGTCACGTGACCCACCCTTGAGGGGTCACGTGACCCACACCTGGGGGGTCTCGTGACGCACCCCTGAGGTGTCACGTGACGCACCCCTGAGGTGTCACGTGACGCACCCCTGAGGGGTCACGTGACCCACCCCTGAGGGGTCTCGTGACCCACCCCTGAGGGGTCTCGTGACCCACCCCTGAGGGGTCACGTGACCCACCCTTGAGGGGTTTCGTGACCCACCCTTGCGGGGTCTCGTGACCCACCCTTGGGAGGTCACCTGTCCCACCCTGGAGGGGTCAGGTGACCCGCCCTTGAGAGGTCACAGCAGTTTCACAGGGTCCCTGCGCACCTGTCCATGGAAACAGAAGCCCTCCCTGCCACTCAGAGGACCGCGCTATTTCCCCTAGGCCACACTGCCCAGCAGCACTCTCGGCCCCGCACAGACAGTGTGCTAAGGACAGACTTGGATACCGGGGGCCTGGGCGGGGGATTTTCCATGGAACTCTCTAAGGGCCCGGTGCCCTGTGTCGCCCCGGAGTGCCCATGCCCTTCCTTGACCCCGCAGGACCCTTGCATCCAGCAATAAGCAGCCGTCTGCCTCCACGGGTCTCAAACACCTGGGCCCGGTGTGCGGGCACCTGGCGTACGTGGAGGCAAACCCCTGACCCCTCTGGCCCGAACCCACCACTGCGAAGATCCCCCTTTTCTTCCATCCGTAAAGGGGCCCTCCCTGGGGAGTGGAGGAACATGGGGAGGCCCCCAGGAGATGGCTTTTCTCCGAGCCGCGGCTGGCTCCTTTCGGGCCTATACGTGGGCTGCGCATGCGCACTCAGGCTCCCAAGCACACGCCTCCCTCGGCTCACCTGACCCACCCTTTAGAGGTCACAGCAGTTCCACAGGGTCCCTGGGCACCTGTCCGTGGACACAGGAGCCCTCCCTGCCACCTAAAGGACCACGCGATTTCCGCTGGGGAACACTCCCCAGAAGCACTCCCAGCCTCACACAGACACTGTGCGCAGGATAGACTTGTGGACCAGGGGCCTGGGCGGGGAATTTTCCAGGGAACTCTCTAAAGGCCAGGTGCCCTCTGTCGCCCTGGGAGTGCCCACGCCATCCCTTAACCCTGCAGGACACTATCATCCAGCAATAAGCAGCCCTCTGCCTCCACGGGGCTCAAACACCTGGGCCCGTTGTGCGAGCACCTGGCGTTCGTGCAGGCAAACCCGCAGACCCCTCTGGCCCGAACCCACCACTGCGAAGATCCCACTTTTCTTCCATCCGTAAAGGGGTCCTCCTTGAGGAGTGGAGGAACATGGGGAGGCCTCCAGGAGATGGCTTTTCTCCGAGCCGCGGCTGGCTCCTTTCGGGCCTATACGTGGGCCGCGCGTGCGCATCAGGCTCCCCACAACAGGCCTCCCTTGGGTCACGGGACCCACCCTTGAGGTGTCTCCTGACCCAGCCTGGAGGGGTCATGTGACCCACACCTGGGGTGTCTCGTGACGCACCCTTGAGGGGTCACGTGACCCACACCTGGGGGGTCTCATGACGCACCACTGAGGTGTCACGTGACCCACCCCTGGGGGGTCTCGTGACGCACCCCTGAGGGGTCACGTGACCCACCCCTGAGGGGTCTCGTGACCCACCCCTGAGGGGTCACGTGACCCACCCTTGAGGGGTTTCGTGACCCACCCTTGCGGGGTCTCGTGACCCACCCTTGGGAGGTCACCTGTCCCACCCTGGAGGGGTCAGGTGACCCGCCCTTGAGAGGTCACAGCAGTTTCACAGGGTCCCTGCGCACCTGTCCATGGAAACAGAAGCCCTCCCTGCCACTCAGAGGACCGCGCTATTTCCCCTAGGCCACACTGCCCAGCAGCACTCTCAGCCCCGCACAGACAGTGTGCTAAGGACAGACTTGGATACCGGGGGCCTGGGCGGGGGATTTTCCATGGAACTCTCTAAGGGCCCGGTGCCCTGTGTCGCCCGGGAGTGCCCATGCCCTTCCTTGACCCCGCAGGACACTTGCATCCAGCAATAAGCAGCCGTCTGCCTCCACGGGGCTCAAACACCTGGGCCCGGTGTGCGGGCACCTGGCGTACGTGGAGGCAAACCCCTGACCCCTCTGGCCCGAACCCACCACTGCG
This sequence comes from Desmodus rotundus, assembly GCF_022682495.2. NCBI lineage: Eukaryota > Metazoa > Chordata > Mammalia > Chiroptera > Phyllostomidae > Desmodus > Desmodus rotundus. Next base: position 317,962 of record NW_026527522.1, read on the forward strand.
AAGATCCCCCTTTTCTTCCATCCGTAAAGGGGCCCTCCCTGGGGAGTGGAGGAACATGGGGAGGCCCCCAGGAGATGGCTTTTCTCCGAGCCGCGGCTGGCTCCTTTCGGGCCTATACGTGGGCTGCGCATGCGCACTCAGGCTCCCAAGCACACGCCTCCCTCGGCTCACCTGACCCACCCTTTAGAGGTCACAGCAGTTCCACAGGGTCCCTGGGCACCTGTCCGTGGACACAGGAGCCCTCCCTGCCACCTAAAGGACCACGCGATTTCCGCTGGGGAACACTCCCCAGAAGCACTCCCAGCCTCACACAGACACTGTGCGCAGGATAGACTTGTGGACCAGGGGCCTGGGCGGGGAATTTTCCAGGGAACTCTCTAAAGGCCAGGTGCCCTCTGTCGCCCTGGGAGTGCCCACGCCATCCCTTAACCCTGCAGGACACTATCATCCAGCAATAAGCAGCCCTCTGCCTCCACGGGGCTCAAACACCTGGGCCCGTTGTGCGAGCACCTGGCGTTCGTGCAGGCAAACCCGCAGACCCCTCTGGCCCGAACCCACCACTGCGAAGATCCCACTTTTCTTCCATCCGTAAAGGGGTCCTCCTTGAGGAGTGGAGGAACATGGGGAGGCCCCCAGGAGATGGCTTTTCTCCAAGCCGCGGCTGGCTCCTTTCGGGCCTATACGTGGGCCGCGCGTGCGCACTCAGGCTCCCCACAACAGGCCTCCCTCGGGTCACGGGACCCACCCTTGAGGTGTCTCCTGACCCAGCCTGGAGGGGTCATGTGACCCACACCTGGGGGGTCTCGTGACGCACCCCTGAGGGGTCACGTGACCCACCCCTGGGGGGTCTCGTGACCCACCACTGAGGGGTCACGTGACCCACCCTTGAGGGGTCACGTGACCCACACCTGGGGGTTCTCGTGACGCACCTCTGAGGTGTCACGTGACCCACCACTGGGGGGTCTCGTGACCCACCCCCGAGGGGTCACGTGACCCACACCTGCGGGGTCACGTGACCCACACCTGCGGGGTCACGTGACCCCCCCCCTGGGGGTTCACGTGACGCACCCCTGAGGGGTCACGTGACCCACCCCCGAGGGGTCACGTGACCCACACCTGCGGGGTCACGTGACCCACACCTGCGGGGTCACGTGACCCCCCCCCTGGGGGTTCACGTGACGCACCCCTGAGGGGTCACGTGACCCACACCTGGGGGGTCTCGTGACCCACCCCTGAGGGGTCACATGACCCACCCCTGAGGGGTCACGTGACCCACCCTTGAGGGGTCACGTGACCCACACCTGGGGGGTCTCGTGACGCACCCCTGAGGTGTCACGTGACGCACCCCTGAGGTGTCACGTGACGCACCCCTGAGGGGTCACGTGACCCACCCCTGAGGGGTCACGTGACCCACCCCTGAGGGGTCTCGTGACCCACCCTTGAGGGGTCACGTGACCCACACCTGGGGGTTCTCGTGACGCACCTCTGAGGTGTCACGTGACCCACCACTGGGGGGTCTCGTGACCCACCCCCGAGGGGTCACGTGACCCACACCTGCGGGGTCACGTGACCCACACCTGCGGGGTCACGTGACCCCCCCCCCTGGGGGTTCACGTGACGCACCCCTGAGGGGTCACGTGACCCACCCCTGAGGGGTCTCGTGACCCACCCTTGGGAGGTCACCTGTCCCACCCTGGAGGGGTCAGGTGACCCGCCCTTGAGAGGTCACAGCAGTTTCACAGGGTCCCTGCGCACCTGTCCATGGAAACAGAAGCCCTCCCTGCCACTCAGAGGACCGCGCTATTTCCCCTAGGCCACACTGCCCAGCAGCACTCTCAGCCCCGCACAGACAGTGTGCTAAGGACAGACTTGGATACCGGGGGCCTGGGCGGGGGATTTTCCATGGAACTCTCTAAGGGCCCGGTGCCCTGTGTCGCCCGGGAGTGCCCATGCCCTTCCTTGACCCCGCAGGACACTTGCATCCAGCAATAAGCAGCCGTCTGCCTCCACGGGGCTCAAACACCTGGGCCCGGTGTGCGGGCACCTGGCGTACGTGGAGGCAAACCCCTGACCCCTCTGGCCCGAACCCACCACTGCGAAGATCCCCCTTTTCTTCCATCCGTAAAGGGGCCCTCCCTGGGGAGTGGAGGAACATGGGGAGGCCCCCAGGAGATGGCTTTTCTCCGAGCCGCGGCTGGCTCCTTTCGGGCCTATACGTGGGCTGCGCATGCGCACTCAGGCTCCCAAGCACACGCCTCCCTCGGCTCACCTGACCCACCCTTTAGAGGTCACAGCAGTTCCACAGGGTCCCTGGGCACCTGTCCGTGGACACAGGAGCCCTCCCTGCCACCTAAAGGACCACGCGATTTCCGCTGGGGAACACTCCCCAGAAGCACTCCCAGCCTCACACAGACACTGTGCGCAGGATAGACTTGTGGACCAGGGGCCTGGGCGGGGAATTTTCCAGGGAACTCTCTAAAGGCCAGGTGCCCTCTGTCGCCCTGGGAGTGCCCACGCCATCCCTTAACCCTGCAGGACACTATCATCCAGCAATAAGCAGCCCTCTGCCTCCACGGGGCTCAAACACCTGGGCCCGTTGTGCGAGGACCTGGCGTTCGTGCAGGCAAACCCGCAGACCCCTCTGGCCCGAACCCACCACTGCGAAGATCCCACTGTTCTTCCATCCGTAAAGGGGTCCTCCTTGAGGAGTGGAGGAACATGGGGAGGCCCCCAGGAGATGGCTTTTCTCCGAGCCGCGGCTGGCTCCTTTCGGGCCTATACGTGGGCCGCGCGTGCGCACTCAGGCTCCCCACAACAGGCCTCCCTCGGGTCACGGGACCCACCCTTGAGGTGTCTCCTGACCCAGCCTGGAGGGGTCATGTGACCCACACCTGGGGGGTCTCGTGACGCACCCCTGAGGGGTCACGTGACCCACCCCTGGGGGTTCTCGTGACGCACCTCTGAGGTGTCACGTGACCCACCACTGGGGGGTCTCGTGACCCACCCCCGAGGGGTCACGTGACCCACACCTGCGGGGTCACGTGACCCACACCTGCGGGGTCACGTGACCCACCCCTGGGGGTTCACGTGACGCACCCCTGAGGGGTCACGTGACCCACCCCTGAGGGGTCTCGTGACCCACCCCTGAGGGGTCACGTGACCCACCCTTGAGGGTTTTCGTGACCCACCCTTGGGAGGTCACCTGTCCCACCCTGGAGGGGTCAGGTGACCCGCCCTTGAGAGGTCACAGCAGTTTCACAGGGTCCCTGCGCACCTGTCCATGGAAACAGAAGCCCTTCCTGCCACTCAGAGGACCGCGCTATTTCCCCTAGGCCACACTGCCCAGCAGCACTCTCAGCCCCGCACAGACAGTGTGCTAAGGACAGACTTGGATACCGGGGGCCTGGGCGGGGGATTTTCCATGGAACTCTCTAAGGGCCCGGTGCCCTGTGTCGCCCCGGAGTGCCCATGCCCTTCCTTGACCCCGCAGGACCCTTGCATCCAGCAATAAGCAGCCGTCTGCCTCCACGGGTCTCAAACACCTGGGCCCGGTGTGCGGGCACCTGGCGTACGTGGAGGCAAACCCCTGACCCCTCTGGCCCGAACCCACCACTGCGAAGATCCCCCTTTTCTTCCATCCGTAAAGGGGCCCTCCCTGGGGAGTGGAGGAACATGGGGAGGCCCCCAGGAGATGGCTTTTCTCCGAGCCGCGGCTGGCTCCTTTCGGGCCTATACGTGGGCTGCGCATGCGCACTCAGGCTCCCAAGCACACGCCTCCCTCGGCTCACCTGACCCACCCTTTAGAGGTCACAGCAGTTCCACAGGGTCCCTGGGCACCTGTCCGTGGACACAGGAGCCCTCCCTGCCACCTAAAGGACCACGCGATTTCCGCTGGGGAACACTCCCCAGAAGCACTCCCAGCCTCACACAGACACTGTGCGCAGGATAGACTTGTGGACCAGGGGCCTGGGCGGGGAATTTTCCAGGGAACTCTCTAAAGGCCAGGTGCCCTCTGTCGCCCTGGGAGTGCCCACGCCATCCCTTAACCCTGCAGGACACTATCATCCAGCAATAAGCAGCCCTCTGCCTCCACGGGGCTCAAACACCTGGGCCCGTTGTGCGAGCACCTGGCGTTCGTGCAGGCAAACCCGCAGACCCCTCTGGCCCGAACCCACCACTGCGAAGATCCCACTTTTCTTCCATCCGTAAAGGGGTCCTCCTTGAGGAGTGGAGGAACATGGGGAGGCCTCCAGGAGATGGCTTTTCTCCGAGCCGCGGCTGGCTCCTTTCGGGCCTATACGTGGGCCGCGCGTGCGCACTCAGGCTCCCCACAACAGGCCTCCCTCGGGTCACGGGACCCACCCTTGAGGTGTCTCCTGACCCAGCCTGGAGGGGTCATGTGACCCACACCTGGGGGGTCTCGTGACGCACCCCTGAGGGGTCACGTGACCCACCCCTGGGGGGTCTCGTGACCCACCACTGAGGGGTCACGTGACCCACCCTTGAGGGGTAACGTGACCCACACCTGGGGGTTCTCGTGACGCACCTCTGAGGTGTCACGTGACCCACCACTGGGGGGTCTCGTGACCCACCCCCGAGGGGTCACGTGACCCACACCGGCGGGGTCTCGTGACCCACACCTGCGGGGTCACATGACCCACCCCTGGGGGTTCACGTGACGCACCCCTGAGGGGTCACGTGACCCACCCCTGAGGGGTCTCGTGACCCACCCCTGAGGGGTCACGTGACCCACCCTTGAGGGGTTTCGTGACCCACCCTTGCGGGGTCTCGTGACCCACCCTTGGGAGGTCACCTGTCCCACCCTGGAGGGGTCAGGTGACCCGCCCTTGAGAGGTCACAGCAGTTTCACAGGGTCCCTGCGCACCTGTCCATGGAAACAGAAGCCCTCCCTGCCACTCAGAGGACCGCGCTATTTCCCCTAGGCCACACTGCCCAGCAGCACTCTCGGCCCCGCACAGACAGTGTGCTAAGGACAGACTTGGATACCGGGGGCCTGGGCGGGGGATTTTCCATGGAACTCTCTAAGGGCCCGGTGCCCTGTGTCGCCCCGGAGTGCCCATGCCCTTCCTTGACCCCGCAGGACCCTTGCATCCAGCAATAAGCAGCCGTCTGCCTCCACGGGTCTCAAACACCTGGGCCCGGTGTGCGGGCACCTGGCGTACGTGGAGGCAAACCCCTGACCCCTCTGGCCCGAACCCACCACTGCGAAGATCCCCCTTTTCTTCCATCCGTAAAGGGGCCCTCCCTGGGGAGTGGAGGAACATGGGGAGGCCCCCAGGAGATGGCTTTTCTCCGAGCCGCGGCTGGCTCCTTTCGGGCCTATACGTGGGCTGCGCATGCGCACTCAGGCTCCCAAGCACACGCCTCCCTCGGCTCACCTGACCCACCCTTTAGAGGTCACAGCAGATCCACAGGGTCCCTGGGCACCTGTCCGTGGACACAGGAGCCCTCCCTGCCACCTAAAGGACCACGCGATTTCCGCTGGGGAACACTCCCCAGAAGCACTCCCAGCCTCACACAGACACTGTGCGCAGGATAGACTTGTGGACCAGGGGCCTGGGCGGGGAATTTTCCAGGGAACTCTCTAAAGGCCAGGTGCCCTCTGTCGCCCTGGGAGTGCCCACGCCATCCCTTAACCCTGCAGGACACTATCATCCAGCAATAAGCAGCCCTCTGCCTCCACGGGGCTCAAACACCTGGGCCCGTTGTGCGAGCACCTGGCGTTCGTGCAGGCAAACCCGCAGACCCCTCTGGCCCGAACCCACCACTGCGAAGATCCCACTTTTCTTCCATCCGTAAAGGGGTCCTCCTTGAGGAGTGGAGGAACATGGGGAGGCCCCCAGGAGATGGCTTTTCTCCGAGCCGCGGCTGGCTCCTTTCGGGCCTATACGTGGGCCCCGCGTGCGCACTCAGGCTCCCCACAATAGGCCTCCCTCGGGTCACGGGACCCACCCTTGAGGTGTCTCCTGACCCACCCTTGAGGGGTCACGTGACCCACACCTGGGGGGTCTCGTGACACACCCCTGAGGGGTCACATGACCCACCCCTGAGGGGTCACGTGACCCACCCTTGAGGGGTCACGTGACCCACACCTGGGGGGTCTCGTGACGCACCCCTGAGGTGTCACGTGACGCACCCCTGAGGGGTCACGTGACCCACCCCTGAGGGGTCTCGTGACCCACCCCTGAGGGGTCTCGTGACCCACCCCTGAGGGGTCACGTGACCCACCCTTGAGGGGTTTCGTGACCCACCCTTGCGGGGTCTCGTGACCCACCCTTGGGAGGTCACCTGTCCCACCCTGGAGGGGTCAGGTGACCCGCCCTTGAGAGGTCACAGCAGTTTCACAGGGTCCCTGCGCACCTGTCCATGGAAACAGAAGCCCTCCCTGCCACTCAGAGGACCGCGCTATTTCCCCTAGGCCACACTGCCCAGCAGCACTCTCGGCCCCGCACAGACAGTGTGCTAAGGACAGACTTGGATACCGGGGGCCTGGGCGGGGGATTTTCCATGGAACTCTCTAAGGGCCCGGTGCCCTGTGTCGCCCCGGAGTGCCCATGCCCTTCCTTGACCCCGCAGGACCCTTGCATCCAGCAATAAGCAGCCGTCTGCCTCCACGGGTCTCAAACACCTGGGCCCGGTGTGCGGGCACCTGGCGTACGTGGAGGCAAACCCCTGACCCCTCTGGCCCGAACCCACCACTGCGAAGATCCCCCTTTTCTTCCATCCGTAAAGGGGCCCTCCCTGGGGAGTGGAGGAACATGGGGAGGCCCCCAGGAGATGGCTTTTCTCCGAGCCGCGGCTGGCTCCTTTCGGGCCTATACGTGGGCTGCGCATGCGCACTCAGGCTCCCAAGCACACGCCTCCCTCGGCTCACCTGACCCACCCTTTAGAGGTCACAGCAGTTCCACAGGGTCCCTGGGCACCTGTCCGTGGACACAGGAGCCCTCCCTGCCACCTAAAGGACCACGCGATTTCCGCTGGGGAACACTCCCCAGAAGCACTCCCAGCCTCACACAGACACTGTGCGCAGGATAGACTTGTGGACCAGGGGCCTGGGCGGGGAATTTTCCAGGGAACTCTCTAAAGGCCAGGTGCCCTCTGTCGCCCTGGGAGTGCCCACGCCATCCCTTAACCCTGCAGGACACTATCATCCAGCAATAAGCAGCCCTCTGCCTCCACGGGGCTCAAACACCTGGGCCCGTTGTGCGAGCACCTGGCGTTCGTGCAGGCAAACCCGCAGACCCCTCTGGCCCGAACCCACCACTGCGAAGATCCCACTTTTCTTCCATCCGTAAAGGGGTCCTCCTTGAGGAGTGGAGGAACATGGGGAGGCCTCCAGGAGATGGCTTTTCTCCAAGCCGCGGCTGGCTCCTTTCGGGCCTATACGTGGGCCGCGCGTGCGCACTCAGGCTCCCCACAACAGGCCTCCCTTGGGTCACGGGACCCACCCTTGAGGTGTCTCCTGACCCAGCCTGGAGGGGTCATGTGACCCACACCTGGGGTGTCTCGTGACGCACCCTTGAGGGGTCACGTGACCCACACCTGGGGGGTCTCATGACGCACCACTGAGGTGTCACGTGACCCACCCCTGGGGGGTCTCGTGACGCACCCCTGAGGGGTCACGTGACCCACCCCTGAGGGGTCTCGTGACCCACCCCTGAGGGGTCACGTGACCCACCCTTGAGGGGTTTCGTGACCCACCCTTGCGGGGTCTCGTGACCCACCCTTGGGAGGTCACCTGTCCCACCCTGGAGGGGTCAGGTGACCCGCCCTTGAGAGGTCACAGCAGTTTCACAGGGTCCCTGCGCACCTGTCCATGGAAACAGAAGCCCTCCCTGCCACTCAGAGGACCGCGCTATTTCCCCTAGGCCACACTGCCCAGCAGCACTCTCAGCCCCGCACAGACAGTGTGCTAAGGACAGACTTGGATACCGGGGGCCTGGGCGGGGGATTTTCCATGGAACTCTCTAAGGGCCCGGTGCCCTGTGTCGCCCGGGAGTGCCCATGCCCTTCCTTGACCCCGCAGGACACTTGCATCCAGCAATAAGCAGCCGTCTGCCTCCACGGGGCTCAAACACCTGGGCCCGGTGTGCGGGCACCTGGCGTACGTGGAGGCAAACCCCTGACCCCTCTGGCCCGAACCCACCACTGCGAAGATCCCCCTTTTCTTCCATCCGTAAAGGGGCCCTCCCTGGGGAGTGGAGGAACATGGGGAGGCCCCCAGGAGATGGCTTTTCTCCGAGCCGCGGCTGGCTCCTTTCGGGCCTATACGTGGGCTGCGCATGCGCACTCAGGCTCCCAAGCACACGCCTCCCTCGGCTCACCTGACCCACCCTTTAGAGGTCACAGCAGTTCCACAGGGTCCCTGGGCACCTGTCCGTGGACACAGGAGCCCTCCCTGCCACCTAAAGGACCACGCGATTTCCGCTGGGGAACACTCCCCAGAAGCACTCCCAGCCTCACACAGACACTGTGCGCAGGATAGACTTGTGGACCAGGGGCCTGGGCGGGGAATTTTCCAGGGAACTCTCTAAAGGCCAGGTGCCCTCTGTCGCCCTGGGAGTGCCCACGCCATCCCTTAACCCTGCAGGACACTATCATCCAGCAATAAGCAGCCCTCTGCCTCCACGGGGCTCAAACACCTGGGCCCGTTGTGCGAGCACCTGGCGTTCGTGCAGGCAAACCCGCAGACCCCTCTGGCCCGAACCCACCACTGCGAAGATCCCACTTTTCTTCCATCCGTAAAGGGGTCCTCCTTGAGGAGTGGAGGAACATGGGGAGGCCCCCAGGAGATGGCTTTTCTCCAAGCCGCGGCTGGCTCCTTTCGGGCCTATACGTGGGCCGCGCGTGCGCACTCAGGCTCCCCACAACAGGCCTCCCTCGGGTCACGGGACCCACCCTTGAGGTGTCTCCTGACCCAGCCTGGAGGGGTCATGTGACCCACACCTGGGGGGTCTCGTGACGCACCCCTGAGGGGTCACGTGACCCACCCCTGGGGGGTCTCGTGACCCACCACTGAGGGGTCACGTGACCCACCCTTGAGGGGTCACGTGACCCACACCTGGGGGTTCTCGTGACGCACCTCTGAGGTGTCACGTGACCCACCACTGGGGGGTCTCGTGACCCACCCCCGAGGGGTCACGTGACCCACACCTGCGGGGTCACGTGACCCACACCTGCGGGGTCACGTGACCCCCCCCCTGGGGGTTCACGTGACGCACCCCTGAGGGGTCACGTGACCCACCCCTGAGGGGTCTCGTGACCCACCCCTGAGGGGTCACGTGACCCACCCTTGAGGGGTTTCGTGACCCACCCTTGCGGGGTCTCGTGACCCACCCTTGGGAGGTCACCTGTCCCACCCTGGAGGGGTCAGGTGACCCGCCCTTGAGAGGTCACAGCAGTTTCACAGGGTCCCTGCGCACCTGTCCATGGAAACAGAAGCCCTCCCTGCCACTCAGAGGACCGCGCTATTTCCCCTAGGCCACACTGCCCAGCAGCACTCTCAGCCCCGCACAGACAGTGTGCTAAGGACAGACTTGGATACCGGGGGCCTGGGCGGGGGATTTTCCATGGAACTCTCTAAGGGCCCGGTGCCCTGTGTCGCCCGGGAGTGCCCATGCCCTTCCTTGACCCCGCAGGACACTTGCATCCAGCAATAAGCAGCCGTCTGCCTCCACGGGGCTCAAACACCTGGGCCCGGTGTGCGGGCACCTGGCGTACGTGGAGGCAAACCCCTGACCCCTCTGGCCCGAACCCACCACTGCGAAGATCCCCCTTTTCTTCCATCCGTAAAGGGGCCCTCCCTGGGGAGTGGAGGAACATGGGGAGGCCCCCAGGAGATGGCTTTTCTCCGAGCCGCGGCTGGCTCCTTTCGGGCCTATACGTGGGCTGCGCATGCGCACTCAGGCTCCCAAGCACACGCCTCCCTCGGCTCACCTGACCCACCCTTTAGAGGTCACAGCAGTTCCACAGGGTCCCTGGGCACCTGTCCGTGGACACAGGAGCCCTCCCTGCCACCTAAAGGACCACGCGATTTCCGCTGGGGAACACTCCCCAGAAGCACTCCCAGCCTCACACAGACACTGTGCGCAGGATAGACTTGTGGACCAGGGGCCTGGGCGGGGAATTTTCCAGGGAACTCTCTAAAGGCCAGGTGCCCTCTGTCGCCCTGGGAGTGCCCACGCCATCCCTTAACCCTGCAGGACACTATCATCCAGCAATAAGCAGCCCTCTGCCTCCACGGGGCTCAAACACCTGGGCCCGTTGTGCGAGCACCTGGCGTTCGTGCAGGCAAACCCGCAGACCCCTCTGGCCCGAACCCACCACTGCGAAGATCCCACTGTTCTTCCATCCGTAAAGGGGTCCTCCTTGAGGAGTGGAGGAACATGGGGAGGCCCCCAGGAGATGGCTTTTCTCCGAGCCGCGGCTGGCTCCTTTCGGGCCTATACGTGGGCCGCGCGTGCGCACTCAGGCTCCCCACAACAGGCCTCCCTCGGGTCACGGGACCCACCCTTGAGGTGTCTCCTGACCCAGCCTGGAGGGGTCATGTGACCCACACCTGGGGGGTCTCGTGACGCACCCCTGAGGGGTCACGTGACCCACCCCTGGGGGTTCTCGTGACGCACCTCTGAGGTGTCACGTGACCCACCACTGGGGGGTCTCGTGACCCACCCCCGAGGGGTCACGTGACCCACACCTGCGGGGTCACGTGACCCACACCTGCGGGGTCACGTGACCCACCCCTGGGGGTTCACGTGACGCACCCCTGAGGGGTCACGTGACCCACCCCTGAGGGGTCTCGTGACCCACCCCTGAGGGGTCACGTGACCCACCCTTGAGGGTTTTCGTGACCCACCCTTGGGAGGTCACCTGTCCCACCCTGGAGGGGTCAGGTGACCCGCCCTTGAGAGGTCACAGCAGTTTCACAGGGTCCCTGCGCACCTGTCCATGGAAACAGAAGCCCTTCCTGCCACTCAGAGGACCGCGCTATTTCCCCTAGGCCACACTGCCCAGCAGCACTCTCAGCCCCGCACAGACAGTGTGCTAAGGACAGACTTGGATACCGGGGGCCTGGGCGGGGGATTTTCCATGGAACTCTCTAAGGGCCCGGTGCCCTGTGTCGCCCCGGAGTGCCCATGCCCTTCCTTGACCCCGCAGGACCCTTGCATCCAGCAATAAGCAGCCGTCTGCCTCCACGGGTCTCAAACACCTGGGCCCGGTGTGCGGGCACCTGGCGTACGTGGAGGCAAACCCCTGACCCCTCTGGCCCGAACCCACCACTGCGAAGATCCCCCTTTTCTTCCATCCGTAAAGGGGCCCTCCCTGGGGAGTGGAGGAACATGGGGAGGCCCCCAGGAGATGGCTTTTCTCCGAGCCGCGGCTGGCTCCTTTCGGGCCTATACGTGGGCTGCGCATGCGCACTCAGGCTCCCAAGCACACGCCTCCCTCGGCTCACCTGACCCACCCTTTAGAGGTCACAGCAGTTCCACAGGGTCCCTGGGCACCTGTCCGTGGACACAGGAGCCCTCCCTGCCACCTAAAGGACCACGCGATTTCCGCTGGGGAACACTCCCCAGAAGCACTCCCAGCCTCACACAGACACTGTGCGCAGGATAGACTTGTGGACCAGGGGCCTGGGCGGGGAATTTTCCAGGGAACTCTCTAAAGGCCAGGTGCCCTCTGTCGCCCTGGGAGTGCCCACGCCATCCCTTAACCCTGCAGGACACTATCATCCAGCAATAAGCAGCCCTCTGCCTCCACGGGGCTCAAACACCTGGGCCCGTTGTGCGAGCACCTGGCGTTCGTGCAGGCAAACCCGCAGACCCCTCTGGCCCGAACCCACCACTGCGAAGATCCCACTTTTCTTCCATCCGTAAAGGGGTCCTCCTTGAGGAGTGGAGGAACATGGGGAGGCCTCCAGGAGATGGCTTTTCTCCGAGCCGCGGCTGGCTCCTTTCGGGCCTATACGTGGGCCGCGCGTGCGCACTCAGGCTCCCCACAACAGGCCTCCCTTGGGTCACGGGACCCACCCTTGAGGTGTCTCCTGACCCAGCCTGGAGGGGTCATGTGACCCACACCTGGGGGGTCTCGTGACGCACCCTTGAGGGGTCACGTGACCCACACCTGGGGGGTCTCATGACGCACCCCTGAGGTGTCACGTGACCCACCCCTGGGGGGTCTCGTGACGCACCCCTGAGGGGTCACGTGACCCACCCCTGGGGGGTCTCGTGACCCACCCCTGAGGGGTCACGTGACCCACCCTTGAGGGGTTTCGTGACCCACCCTTGCGGGGTCTCGTGACCCACCCTTGGGAGGTCACCTGTCCCACCCTGGAGGGGTCAGGTGACCCGCCCTTGAGAGGTCACAGCAGTTTCACAGGGTCCCTGCGCACCTGTCCATGGAAACAGAAGCCCTCCCTGCCACTCAGAGGACCGCGCTATTTCCCCTAGGCCACACTGCCCAGCAGCACTCTCAGCCCCGCACAGACAGTGTGCTAAGGACAGACTTGGATACCGGGGGCCTGGGCGGGGGATTTTCCATGGAACTCTCTAAGGGCCCGGTGCCCTGTGTCGCCCGGGAGTGCCCATGCCCTTCCTTGACCCCGCAGGACACTTGCATCCAGCAATAAGCAGCCGTCTGCCTCCACGGGGCTCAAACACCTGGGCCCGGTGTGCGGGCACCTGGCGTACGTGGAGGCAAAACCCTGACCCCTCTGGCCCGAACCCACCACTGCGAAGATCCCCCTTTTCTTCCATCCGTAAAGGGGCCCTCCCTGGGGAGTGGAGGAACATGGGGAGGCCCCCAGGAGATGGCTTTTCTCCGAGCCGCGGCTGGCTCCTTTCGGGCCTATACGTGGGCTGCGCATGCGCACTCAGGCTCCCAAGCACACGCCTCCCTCGGCTCACCTGACCCACCCTTTAGAGGTCACAGCAGTTCCACAGGGTCCCTGGGCACCTGTCCGTGGACACAGGAGCCCTCCCTGCCACCTAAAGGACCACGCGATTTCCGCTGGGGAACACTCCCCAGAAGCACTCCCAGCCTCACACAGACACTGTGCGCAGGATAGACTTGTGGACCAGGGGCCTGGGCAGGGAATTTTCCAGGGAACTCTCTAAAGGCCAGGTGCCCTCTGTCGCCCTGGGAGTGCCCACGCCATCCCTTAACCCTGCAGGACACTATCATCCAGCAATAAGCAGCCCTCTGCCTCCACGGGGCTCAAACACCTGGGCCCGTTGTGCGAGCACCTGGCGTTCGTGCAGGCAAACCCGCAGACCCCTCTGGCCCGAACCCACCACTGCGAAGATCCCACTTTTCTTCCATCCGTAAAGGGGTCCTCCTTGAGGAGTGGAGGAACATGGGGAGGCCCCCAGGAGATGGCTTTTCTCCAAGCCGCGGCTGGCTCCTTTCGGGCCTATACGTGGGCCGCGCGTGCGCACTCAGGCTCCCCACAACAGGCCTCCCTCGGGTCACGGGACCCACCCTTGAGGTGTCTCCTGACCCAGCCTGGAGGGGTCATGTGACCCACACCTGGGGGGTCTCGTGACGCACCCCTGAGGGGTCACGTGACCCACCCCTGGGGGGTCTCGTGACCCACCACTGAGGGGTCACGTGACCCACCCTTGAGGGGTAACGTGACCCACACCTGGGGGTTCTCGTGACGCACCTCTGAGGTGTCACGTGACCCACCACTGGGGGGTCTCGTGACCCACCCCCGAGGGGTCACGTGACCCACACCTGCGGGGTCTCGTGACCCACACCTGCGGGGTCACGTGACCCACCCCTGGGGGTTCACGTGACGCACCCCTGAGGGGTCACGTGACCCACCCCTGAGGGGTCTCGTGACCCACCCCTGAGGGGTCACGTGACCCACCCTTGAGGGGTTTCGTGACCCACCCTTGCGGGGTCTCGTGACCCACCCTTGGGAGGTCACCTGTCCCACCCTGGAGGGGTCAGGTGACCCGCCCTTGAGAGGTCACAGCAGTTTCACAGGGTCCCTGCGCACCTGTCCATGGAAACAGAAGCCCTCCCTGCCACTCAGAGGACCGCGCTATTTCCCCTAGGCCACACTGCCCAGCAGCACTCTCGGCCCCGCACAGACAGTGTGCTAAGGACAGACTTGGATACCGGGGGCCTGGGCGGGGGATTTTCCATGGAACTCTCTAAGGGCCCGGTGCCCTGTGTCGCCCCGGAGTGCCCATGCCCTTCCTTGACCCCGCAGGACCCTTGCATCCAGCAATAAGCAGCCGTCTGCCTCCACGGGTCTCAAACACCTGGGCCCGGTGTGCGGGCACCTGGCGTACGTGGAGGCAAACCCCTGACCCCTCTGGCCCGAACCCACCACTGCGAAGATCCCCCTTTTCTTCCATCCGTAAAGGGGCCCTCCCTGGGGAGTGGAGGAACATGGGGAGGCCCCCAGGAGATGGCTTTTCTCCGATCCGCGGCTGGCTCCTTTCGGGCCTATACGTGGGCTGCGCATGCGCACTCAGGCTCCCAAGCACACGCCTCCCTCGGCTCACCTGACCCACCCTTTAGAGGTCACAGCAGTTCCACAGGGTCCCTGGGCACCTGTCCGTGGACACAGGAGCCCTCCCTGCCACCTAAAGGACCACGCGATTTCCGCTGGGGAACACTCCCCAGAAGCACTCCCAGCCTCACACAGACACTGTGCGCAGGATAGACTTGTGGACCAGGGGCCTGGGCGGGGAATTTTCCAGGGAACTCTCTAAAGGCCAGGTGCCCTCTGTCGCCCTGGGAGTGCCCACGCCATCCCTTAACCCTGCAGGACACTATCATCCAGCAATAAGCAGCCCTCTGCCTCCACGGGGCTCAAACACCTGGGCCCGTTGTGCGAGCACCTGGCGTTCGTGCAGGCAAACCCGCAGACCCCTCTGGCCCGAACCCACCACTGCGAAGATCCCACTTTTCTTCCATCCGTAAAGGGGTCCTCCTTGAGGAGTGGAGGAACATGGGGAGGCCCCCAGGAGATGGCTTTTCTCCGAGCCGCGGCTGGCTCCTTTCGGGCCTATACGTGGGCCCCGCGTGCGCACTCAGGCTCCCCACAATAGGCCTCCCTCGGGTCACGGGACCCACCCTTGAGGTGTCTCCTGACCCACCCTTGAGGGGTCACGTGACCCACACCTGGGGGGTCTCGTGACACACCCCTGAGGGGTCACATGACCCACCCCTGAGGGGTCACGTGACCCACCCTTGAGGGGTCACGTGACCCACACCTGGGGGGTCTCGTGACGCACCCCTGAGGTGTCACGTGACGCACCCCTGAGGTGTCACGTGACGCACCCCTGAGGGGTCACGTGACCCACCCCTGAGGGGTCTCGTGACCCACCCCTGAGGGGTCTCGTGACCCACCCCTGAGGGGTCACGTGACCCACCCTTGAGGGGTTTCGTGACCCACCCTTGCGGGGTCTCGTGACCCACCCTTGCGGGGTCTCGTGACCCACCCTTGGGAGGTCACCTGTCCCACCCTGGAGGGGTCAGGTGACCCGCCCTTGAGAGGTCACAGCAGTTTCACAGGGTCCCTGCGCACCTGTCCATGGAAACAGAAGCCCTCCCTGCCACTCAGAGGACCGCGCTATTTCCCCTAGGCCACACTGCCCAGCAGCACTCTCGGCCCCGCACAGACAGTGTGCTAAGGACAGACTTGGATACCGGGGGCCTGGGCGGGGGATTTTCCATGGAACTCTCTAAGGGCCCGGTGCCCTGTGTCGCCCCGGAGTGCCCATGCCCTTCCTTGACCCCGCAGGACCCTTGCATCCAGCAATAAGCAGCCGTCTGCCTCCACGGGTCTCAAACACCTGGGCCCGGTGTGCGGGCACCTGGCGTACGTGGAGGCAAACCCCTGACCCCTCTGGCCCGAACCCACCACTGCGAAGATCCCCCTTTTCTTCCATCCGTAAAGGGGCCCTCCCTGGGGAGTGGAGGAACATGGGGAGGCCCCCAGGAGATGGCTTTTCTCCGAGCCGCGGCTGGCTCCTTTCGGGCCTATACGTGGGCTGCGCATGCGCACTCAGGCTCCCAAGCACACGCCTCCCTCGGCTCACCTGACCCACCCTTTAGAGGTCACAGCAGTTCCACAGGGTCCCTGGGCACCTGTCCGTGGACACAGGAGCCCTCCCTGCCACCTAAAGGACCACGCGATTTCCGCTGGGGAACACTCCCCAGAAGCACTCCCAGCCTCACACAGACACTGTGCGCAGGATAGACTTGTGGACCAGGGGCCTGGGCGGGGAATTTTCCAGGGAACTCTCTAAAGGCCAGGTGCCCTCTGTCGCCCTGGGAGTGCCCACGCCATCCCTTAACCCTGCAGGACACTATCATCCAGCAATAAGCAGCCCTCTGCCTCCACGGGGCTCAAACACCTGGGCCCGTTGTGCGAGCACCTGGCGTTCGTGCAGGCAAACCCGCAGACCCCTCTGGCCCGAACCCACCACTGCGAAGATCCCACTTTTCTTCCATCCGTAAAGGGGTCCTCCTTGAGGAGTGGAGGAACATGGGGAGGCCTCCAGGAGATGCCTTTTCTCCGAGCCGCGGCTGGCTCCTTTCGGGCCTATACGTGGGCCGCGCGTGCGCACTCAGGCTCCCCACAACAGGCCTCCCTTGGGTCACGGGACCCACCCTTGAGGTGTCTCCTGACCCAGCCTGGAGGGGTCATGTGACCCACACCTGGGGGGTCTCGTGACGCACCCTTGAGGGGTCACGTGACCCACACCTGGGGGGTCTCGTGACGCACCCCTGAGGTGTCACGTGACCCACCCCTGGGGGGTCTCGTGACGCACCCCTGAGGGGTCACGTGACCCACCCCTGAGGGGTCTCGTGACCCACCCCTGAGGGGTCACGTGACCCACCCTTGAGGGGTTTCGTGACCCACCCTTGCGGGGTCTCGTGACCCACCCTTGGGAGGTCACCTGTCCCACCCTGGAGGGGTCAGGTGACCCGCCCTTGAGAGGTCACAGCAGTTTCACAGGGTCCCTGCGCACCTGTCCATGGAAACAGAAGCCCTCCCTGCCACTCAGAGGACCGCGCTATTTCCCCTAGGCCACACTGCCCAGCAGCACTCTCAGCCCCGCACAGACAGTGTGCTAAGGACAGACTTGGATACCGGGGGCCTGGGCGGGGGATTTTCCATGGAACTCTCTAAGGGCCCGGTGCCCTGTGTCGCCCGGGAGTGCCCATGCCCTTCCTTGACCCCGCAGGACACTTGCATCCAGCAATAAGCAGCCGTCTGCCTCCACGGGGCTCAAACACCTGGGCCCGGTGTGCGGGCACCTGGCGTACGTGGAGGCAAACCCCTGACCCCTCTGGCCCGAACCCACCACTGCGAAGATCCCCCTTTTCTTCCATCCGTAAAGGGGCCCTCCCTGGGGAGTGGAGGAACATGGGGAGGCCCCCAGGAGATGGCTTTTCTCCGAGCCGCGGCTGGCTCCTTTCGGGCCTATACGTGGGCTGCGCATGCGCACTCAGGCTCCCAAGCACACGCCTCCCTCGGCTCACCTGACCCACCCTTTAGAGGTCACAGCAGTTCCACAGGGTCCCTGGGCACCTGTCCGTGGACACAGGAGCCCTCCCTGCCACCTAAAGGACCACGCGATTTCCGCTGGGGAACACTCCCCAGAAGCACTCCCAGCCTCACACAGACACTGTGCGCAGGATAGACTTGTGGACCAGGGGCCTGGGCGGGGAATTTTCCAGGGAACTCTCTAAAGGCCAGGTGCCCTCTGTCGCCCTGGGAGTGCCCACGCCATCCCTTAACCCTGCAGGACACTATCATCCAGCAATAAGCAGCCCTCTGCCTCCACGGGGCTCAAACACCTGGGCCCGTTGTGCGAGCACCTGGCGTTCGTGCAGGCAAACCCGCAGACCCCTCTGGCCCGAACCCACCACTGCGAAGATCCCACTTTTCTTCCATCCGTAAAGGGGTCCTCCTTGAGGAGTGGAGGAACATGGGGAGGCCCCCAGGAGATGGCTTTTCTCCAAGCCGCGGCTGGCTCCTTTCGGGCCTATACGTGGGCCGCGCGTGCGCACTCAGGCTCCCCACAACAGGCCTCCCTCGGGTCACGGGACCCACCCTTGAGGTGTCTCCTGACCCAGCCTGGAGGGGTCATGTGACCCACACCTGGGGGGTCTCGTGACGCACCCCTGAGGGGTCACGTGACCCACCCCTGGGGGGTCTCGTGACCCACCACTGAGGGGTCACGTGACCCACCCTTGAGGGGTCACGTGACCCACACCTGGGGGTTCTCGTGACGCACCTCTGAGGTGTCACGTGACCCACCACTGGGGGGTCTCGTGACCCACCCCCGAGGGGTCACGTGACCCACACCTGCGGGGTCACGTGACCCACACCTGCGGGGTCACGTGACCCCCCCCCTGGGGGTTCACGTGACGCACCCCTGAGGGGTCACGTGACCCACCCCTGAGGGGTCTCGTGACCCACCCCTGAGGGGTCACGTGACCCACCCTTGAGGGGTTTCGTGACCCACCCTTGCGGGGTCTCGTGACCCACCCTTGGGAGGTCACCTGTCCCACCCTGGAGGGGTCAGGTGACCCGCCCTTGAGAGGTCACAGCAGTTTCACAGGGTCCCTGCGCACCTGTCCATGGAAACAGAAGCCCTCCCTGCCACTCAGAGGACCGCGCTATTTCCCCTAGGCCACACTGCCCAGCAGCACTCTCAGCCCCGCACAGACAGTGTGCTAAGGACAGACTTGGATACCGGGGGCCTGGGCGGGGGATTTTCCATGGAACTCTCTAAGGGCCCGGTGCCCTGTGTCGCCCGGGAGTGCCCATGCCCTTCCTTGACCCCGCAGGACACTTGCATCCAGCAATAAGCAGCCGTCTGCCTCCACGGGGCTCAAACACCTGGGCCCGGTGTGCGGGCACCTGGCGTACGTGGAGGCAAACCCCTGACCCCTCTGGCCCGAACCCACCACTGCGAAGATCCCCCTTTTCTTCCATCCGTAAAGGGGCCCTCCCTGGGGAGTGGAGGAACATGGGGAGGCCCCCAGGAGATGGCTTTTCTCCGAGCCGCGGCTGGCTCCTTTCGGGCCTATACGTGGGCCGCGCGTGCGCACTCAGGCTCCCCACAACAGGCCTCCCTCGGGTCACGGGACCCACCCTTGAGGTGTCTCCTGACCCAGCCTGGAGGGGTCATGTGACCCACACCTGGGGGGTCTCGTGACGCACCCCTGAGGGGTCACGTGACCCACCCCTGGGGGGTCTCGTGACCCACCACTGAGGGGTCACGTGACCCACCCTTGAGGGGTCACGTGACCCACACCTGGGGGTTCTCGTGACGCACCTCTGAGGTGTCACGTGACCCACCACTGGGGGGTCTCGTGACCCACCCCCGAGGGGTCACGTGACCCACACCTGCGGGGTCACGTGACCCACACCTGCGGGGTCACGTGACCCACTCCTGGGGGTTCACGTGACGCACCCCTGAGGGGTCACGTGACCCACCCCTGAGGGGTCTCGTGACCCACCCCTGAGGGGTCACGTGACCCACCCTTGAGGGGTTTCGTGACCCACCCTTGGGAGGTCACCTGTCCCACCCTGGAGGGGTCAGGTGACCCGCCCTTGAGAGGTCACAGCAGTTTCACAGGGTCCCTGCGCACCTGTCCATGGAAACAGAAGCCCTCCCTGCCACTCAGAGGACCGCGCTATTTCCCCTAGGCCACACTGCCCAGCAGCACTCTCAGCCCCGCACAGACAGTGTGCTAAGGACAGACTTGGATACCGGGGGCCTGGGCGGGGGATTTTCCATGGAACTCTCTAAGGGCCCGGTGCCCTGTGTCGCCCCGGAGTGCCCATGCCCTTCCTTGACCCCGCAGGACCCTTGCATCCAGCAATAAGCAGCCGTCTGCCTCCACGGGTCTCAAACACCTGGGCCCGGTGTGCGGGCACCTGGCGTACGTGGAGGCAAACCCCTGACCCCTCTGGCCCGAACCCACCACTGCGAAGATCCCCCTTTTCTTCCATCCGTAAAGGGGCCCTCCCTGGGGAGTGGAGGAACATGGGGAGGCCCCCAGGAGATGGCTTTTCTCCGAGCCGCGGCTGGCTCCTTTCGGGCCTATACGTGGGCTGCGCATGCGCACTCAGGCTCCCAAGCACACGCCTCCCTCGGCTCACCTGACCCACCCTTTAGAGGTCACAGCAGTTCCACAGGGTCCCTGGGCACCTGTCCGTGGACACAGGAGCCCTCCCTGCCACCTAAAGGACCACGCGATTTCCGCTGGGGAACACTCCCCAGAAGCACTCCCAGCCTCACACAGACACTGTGCGCAGGATAGACTTGTGGACCAGGGGCCTGGGCGGGGAATTTTCCAGGGAACTCTCTAAAGGCCAGGTGCCCTCTGTCGCCCTGGGAGTGCCCACGCCATCCCTTAACCCTGCAGGACACTATCATCCAGCAATAAGCAGCCCTCTGCCTCCACGGGGCTCAAACACCTGGGCCCGTTGTGCGAGCACCTGGCGTTCGTGCAGGCAAACCCGCAGACCCCTCTGGCCCGAACCCACCACTGCGAAGATCCCACTTTTCTTCCATCCGTAAAGGGGTCCTCCTTGAGGAGTGGAGGAACATGGGGAGGCCTCCAGGAGATGCCTTTTCTCCGAGCCGCGGCTGGCTCCTTTCGGGCCTATACGTGGGCCGCGCGTGCGCACTCAGGCTCCCCACAACAGGCCTCCCTTGGGTCACGGGACCCACCCTTGAGGTGTCTCCTGACCCAGCCTGGAGGGGTCATGTGACCCACACCTGGGGGGTCTCGTGACGCACCCTTGAGGGGTCACGTGACCCACACCTGGGGGGTCTCATGACGCACCCCTGAGGTGTCACGTGACCCACCCCTGGGGGGTCTCGTGACGCACCCCTGAGGGGTCACGTGACCCACCCCTGAGGGGTCTCGTGACCCACCCCTGAGGGGTCACGTGACCCACCCTTGAGGGGTTTCGTGACCCACCCTTGCGGGGTCTCGTGACCCACCCTTGGGAGGTCACCTGTCCCACCCTGGAGGGGTCAGGTGACCCGCCCTTGAGAGGTCACAGCAGTTTCACAGGGTCCCTGCGCACCTGTCCATGGAAACAGAAGCCCTCCCTGCCACTCAGAGGACCGCGCTATTTCCCCTAGGCCACACTGCCCAGCAGCACTCTCAGCCCCGCACAGACAGTGTGCTAAGGACAGACTTGGATACCGGGGGCCTGGGCGGGGGATTTTCCATGGAACTCTCTAAGGGCCCGGTGCCCTGTGTCGCCCGGGAGTGCCCATGCCCTTCCTTGACCCCGCAGGACACTTGCATCCAGCAATAAGCAGCCGTCTGCCTCCACGGGGCTCAAACACCTGGGCCCGGTGTGCGGGCACCTGGCGTACGTGGAGGCAAACCCCTGACCCCTCTGGCCCGAACCCACCACTGCGAAGATCCCCCTTTTCTTCCATCCGTAAAGGGGCCCTCCCTGGGGAGTGGAGGAACATGGGGAGGCCCCCAGGAGATGGCTTTTCTCCGAGCCGCGGCTGGCTCCTTTCGGGCCTATACGTGGGCTGCGCATGCGCACTCAGGCTCCCAAGCACACGCCTCCCTCGGCTCACCTGACCCACCCTTTAGAGGTCACAGCAGTTCCACAGGGTCCCTGGGCACCTGTCCGTGGACACAGGAGCCCTCCCTGCCACCTAAAGGACCACGCGATTTCCGCTGGGGAACACTCCCCAGAAGCACTCCCAGCCTCACACAGACACTGTGCGCAGGATAGACTTGTGGACCAGGGGCCTGGGCGGGGAATTTTCCAGGGAACTCTCTAAAGGCCAGGTGCCCTCTGTCGCCCTGGGAGTGCCCACGCCATCCCTTAACCCTGCAGGACACTATCATCCAGCAATAAGCAGCCCTCTGCCTCCACGGGGCTCAAACACCTGGGCCCGTTGTGCGAGCACCTGGCGTTCGTGCAGGCAAACCCGCAGACCCCTCTGGCCCGAACCCACCACTGCGAAGATCCCACTTTTCTTCCATCCGTAAAGGGGTCCTCCTTGAGGAGTGGAGGAACATGGGGAGGCCCCCAGGAGATGGCTTTTCTCCAAGCCGCGGCTGGCTCCTTTCGGGCCTATACGTGGGCCGCGCGTGCGCACTCAGGCTCCCCACAACAGGCCTCCCTCGGGTCACGGGACCCACCCTTGAGGTGTCTCCTGACCCAGCCTGGAGGGGTCATGTGACCCACACCTGGGGGGTCTCGTGACGCACCCCTGAGGGGTCACGTGACCCACCCCTGGGGGGTCTCGTGACCCACCACTGAGGGGTCACGTGACCCACCCTTGAGGGGTCACGTGACCCACACCTGGGGGTTCTCGTGACGCACCTCTGAGGTGTCACGTGACCCACCACTGGGGGGTCTCGTGACCCACCCCCGAGGGGTCACGTGACCCACACCTGCGGGGTCACGTGACCCACACCTGCGGGGTCACGTGACCCCCCCCCTGGGGGTTCACGTGACGCACCCCTGAGGGGTCACGTGACCCACCCCTGAGGGGTCTCGTGACCCACCCCTGAGGGGTCACGTGACCCACCCTTGAGGGGTTTCGTGACCCACCCTTGCGGGGTCTCGTGACCCACCCTTGGGAGGTCACCTGTCCCACCCTGGAGGGGTCAGGTGACCCGCCCTTGAGAGGTCACAGCAGTTTCACAGGGTCCCTGCGCACCTGTCCATGGAAACAGAAGCCCTCCCTGCCACTCAGAGGACCGCGCTATTTCCCCTAGGCCACACTGCCCAGCAGCACTCTCAGCCCCGCACAGACAGTGTGCTAAGGACAGACTTGGATACCGGGGGCCTGGGCGGGGGATTTTCCATGGAACTCTCTAAGGGCCCGGTGCCCTGTGTCGCCCGGGAGTGCCCATGCCCTTCCTTGACCCCGCAGGACACTTGCATCCAGCAATAAGCAGCCGTCTGCCTCCACGGGGCTCAAACACCTGGGCCCGGTGTGCGGGCACCTGGCGTACGTGGAGGCAAACCCCTGACCCCTCTGGCCCGAACCCACCACTGCGAAGATCCCCCTTTTCTTCCATCCGTAAAGGGGCCCTCCCTGGGGAGTGGAGGAACATGGGGAGGCCCCCAGGAGATGGCTTTTCTCCGAGCCGCGGCTGGCTCCTTTCGGGCCTATACGTGGGCCGCGCGTGCGCACTCAGGCTCCCCACAACAGGCCTCCCTCGGGTCACGGGACCCACCCTTGAGGTGTCTCCTGACCCAGCCTGGAGGGGTCATGTGACCCACACCTGGGGGGTCTCGTGACGCACCCCTGAGGGGTCACGTGACCCACCCCTGGGGGGTCTCGTGACCCACCACTGAGGGGTCACGTGACCCACCCTTGAGGGGTCACGTGACCCACACCTGGGGGTTCTCGTGACGCACCTCTGAGGTGTCACGTGACCCACCACTGGGGGGTCTCGTGACCCACCCCCGAGGGGTCACGTGACCCACACCTGCGGGGTCACGTGACCCACACCTGCGGGGTCACGTGACCCACTCCTGGGGGTTCACGTGACGCACCCCTGAGGGGTCACGTGACCCACCCCTGAGGGGTCTCGTGACCCACCCCTGAGGGGTCACGTGACCCACCCTTGAGGGGTTTCGTGACCCACCCTTGGGAGGTCACCTGTCCCACCCTGGAGGGGTCAGGTGACCCGCCCTTGAGAGGTCACAGCAGTTTCACAGGGTCCCTGCGCACCTGTCCATGGAAACAGAAGCCCTCCCTGCCACTCAGAGGACCGCGCTATTTCCCCTAGGCCACACTGCCCAGCAGCACTCTCAGCCCCGCACAGACAGTGTGCTAAGGACAGACTTGGATACCGGGGGCCTGGGCGGGGGATTTTCCATGGAACTCTCTAAGGGCCCGGTGCCCTGTGTCGCCCCGGAGTGCCCATGCCCTTCCTTGACCCCGCAGGACCCTTGCATCCAGCAATAAGCAGCCGTCTGCCTCCACGGGTCTCAAACACCTGGGCCCGGTGTGCGGGCACCTGGCGTACGTGGAGGCAAACCCCTGACCCCTCTGGCCCGAACCCACCACTGCGAAGATCCCCCTTTTCTTCCATCCGTAAAGGGGCCCTCCCTGGGGAGTGGAGGAACATGGGGAGGCCCCCAGGAGATGGCTTTTCTCCGAGCCGCGGCTGGCTCCTTTCGGGCCTATACGTGGGCTGCGCATGCGCACTCAGGCTCCCAAGCACACGCCTCCCTCGGCTCACCTGACCCACCCTTTAGAGGTCACAGCAGTTCCACAGGGTCCCTGGGCACCTGTCCGTGGACACAGGAGCCCTCCCTGCCACCTAAAGGACCACGCGATTTCCGCTGGGGAACACTCCCCAGAAGCACTCCCAGCCTCACACAGACACTGTGCGCAGGATAGACTTGTGGACCAGGGGCCTGGGCGGGGAATTTTCCAGGGAACTCTCTAAAGGCCAGGTGCCCTCTGTCGCCCTGGGAGTGCCCACGCCATCCCTTAACCCTGCAGGACACTATCATCCAGCAATAAGCAGCCCTCTGCCTCCACGGGGCTCAAACACCTGGGCCCGTTGTGCGAGCACCTGGCGTTCGTGCAGGCAAACCCGCAGACCCCTCTGGCCCGAACCCACCACTGCGAAGATCCCACTTTTCTTCCATCCGTAAAGGGGTCCTCCTTGAGGAGTGGAGGAACATGGGGAGGCCTCCAGGAGATGGCTTTTCTCCGAGCCGCGGCTGGCTCCTTTCGGGCCTATACGTGGGCCGCGCGTGCGCACTCAGGCTCCCCACAACAGGCCTCCCTTGGGTCACGGGACCCACCCTTGAGGTGTCTTCTGACCCAGCCTGGAGGGGTCATGTGACCCACACCTGGGGGGTCTCGTGACGCACCCTTGAGGAGTCACGTGACCCACACCTGGGGGGTCTCGTGACGCACCCCTGAGGTGTCACGTGACCCACCCCTGGGGGGTCTCGTGACGCACCCCTGAGGGGTCACGTGACCCACCCCTGGGGGGTCTCGTGACCCACCCCTGAGGGGTCACGTGACCCACCCTTGAGGGGTTTCGTGACCCACCCTTGCGGGGTCTCGTGACCCACCCTTGGGAGGTCACCTGTCCCACCCTGGAGGGGTCAGGTGACCCGCCCTTGAGAGGTCACAGCAGTTTCACAGGGTCCCTGCGCACCTGTCCATGGAAACAGAAGCCCTCCCTGCCACTCAGAGGACCGCGCTATTTCCCCTAGGCCACACTGCCCAGCAGCACTCTCAGCCCCGCACAGACAGTGTGCTAAGGACAGACTTGGATACCGGGGGCCTGGGCGGGGGATTTTCCATGGAACTCTCTAAGGGCCCGGTGCCCTGTGTCGCCCGGGAGTGCCCATGCCCTTCCTTGACCCCGCAGGACACTTGCATCCAGCAATAAGCAGCCGTCTGCCTCCACGGGGCTCAAACACCTGGGCCCGGTGTGCGGGCACCTGGCGTACGTGGAGGCAAAACCCTGACCCCTCTGGCCCGAACCCACCACTGCGAAGATCCCCCTTTTCTTCCATCCGTAAAGGGGCCCTCCCTGGGGAGTGGAGGAACATGGGGAGGCCCCCAGGAGATGGCTTTTCTCCGAGCCGCGGCTGGCTCCTTTCGGGCCTATACGTGGGCTGCGCATGCGCACTCAGGCTCCCAAGCACACGCCTCCCTCGGCTCACCTGACCCACCCTTTAGAGGTCACAGCAGTTCCACAGGGTCCCTGGGCACCTGTCCGTGGACACAGGAGCCCTCCCTGCCACCTAAAGGACCACGCGATTTCCGCTGGGGAACACTCCCCAGAAGCACTCCCAGCCTCACACAGACACTGTGCGCAGGATAGACTTGTGGACCAGGGGCCTGGGCAGGGAATTTTCCAGGGAACTCTCTAAAGGCCAGGTGCCCTCTGTCGCCCTGGGAGTGCCCACGCCATCCCTTAACCCTGCAGGACACTATCATCCAGCAATAAGCAGCCCTCTGCCTCCACGGGGCTCAAACACCTGGGCCCGTTGTGCGAGCACCTGGCGTTCGTGCAGGCAAACCCGCAGACCCCTCTGGCCCGAACCCACCACTGCGAAGATCCCACTTTTCTTCCATCCGTAAAGGGGTCCTCCTTGAGGAGTGGAGGAACATGGGGAGGCCCCCAGGAGATGGCTTTTCTCCAAGCCGCGGCTGGCTCCTTTCGGGCCTATACGTGGGCCGCGCGTGCGCACTCAGGCTCCCCACAACAGGCCTCCCTCGGGTCACGGGACCCACCCTTGAGGTGTCTCCTGACCCAGCCTGGAGGGGTCATGTGACCCACACCTGGGGGGTCTCGTGACGCACCCCTGAGGGGTCACGTGACCCACCCCTGGGGGGTCTCGTGACCCACCACTGAGGGGTCACGTGACCCACCCTTGAGGGGTAACGTGACCCACACCTGGGGGTTCTCGTGACGCACCTCTGAGGTGTCATGTGACCCACCACTGGGGGGTCTCGTGACCCACCCCCGAGGGGTCACGTGACCCACACCTGCGGGGTCTCGTGACCCACACCTGCGGGGTCACGTGACCCACCCCTGGGGGTTCACGTGACGCACCCCTGAGGGGTCACGTGACCCACCCCTGAGGGGTCTCGTGACCCACCCCTGAGGGGTCACGTGACCCACCCTTGAGGGGTTTCGTGACCCACCCTTGCGGGGTCTCGTGACCCACCCTTGGGAGGTCACCTGTCCCACCCTGGAGGGGTCAGGTGACCCGCCCTTGAGAGGTCACAGCAGTTTCACAGGGTCCCTGCGCACCTGTCCATGGAAACAGAAGCCCTCCCTGCCACTCAGAGGACCGCGCTATTTCCCCTAGGCCACACTGCCCAGCAGCACTCTCGGCCCCGCACAGACAGTGTGCTAAGGACAGACTTGGATACCGGGGGCCTGGGCGGGGGATTTTCCATGGAACTCTCTAAGGGCCCGGTGCCCTGTGTCGCCCCGGAGTGCCCATGCCCTTCCTTGACCCCGCAGGACCCTTGCATCCAGCAATAAGCAGCCGTCTGCCTCCCCGGGTCTCAAACACCTGGGCCCGGTGTGCGGGCACCTGGCGTACGTGGAGGCAAACCCCTGACCCCTCTGGCCCGAACCCACCACTGCGAAGATCCCCCTTTTCTTCCATCCGTAAAGGGGCCCTCCCTGGGGAGTGGAGGAACATGGGGAGGCCCCCAGGAGATGGCTTTTCTCCGAGCCGCGGCTGGCTCCTTTCGGGCCTATACGTGGGCTGCGCATGCGCACTCAGGCTCCCAAGCACACGCCTCCCTCGGCTCACCTGACCCACCCTTTAGAGGTCACAGCAGTTCCACAGGGTCCCTGGGCACCTGTCCGTGGACACAGGAGCCCTCCCTGCCACCTAAAGGACCACGCGATTTCCGCTGGGGAACACTCCCCAGAAGCACTCCCAGCCTCACACAGACACTGTGCGCAGGATAGACTTGTGGACCAGGGGCCTGGGCGGGGAATTTTCCAGGGAACTCTCTAAAGGCCAGGTGCCCTCTGTCGCCCTGGGAGTGCCCACGCCATCCCTTAACCCTGCAGGACACTATCATCCAGCAATAAGCAGCCCTCTGCCTCCACGGGGCTCAAACACCTGGGCCCGTTGTGCGAGGACCTGGCGTTCGTGCAGGCAAACCCGCAGACCCCTCTGGCCCGAACCCACCACTGCGAAGATCCCACTTTTCTTCCATCCGTAAAGGGGTCCTCCTTGAGGAGTGGAGGAACATGGGGAGGCCCCCAGGAGATGGCTTTTCTCCGAGCCGCGGCTGGCTCCTTTCGGGCCTATACGTGGGCCCCGCGTGCGCACTCAGGCTCCCCACAATAGGCCTCCCTCGGGTCACGGGACCCACCCTTGAGGTGTCTCCTGACCCACCCTTGAGGGGTCACGTGACCCACACCTGGGGGGTCTCGTGACACACCCCTGAGGGGTCACATGACCCACCCCTGAGGGGTCACGTGACCCACCTCTGAGGTGTCACGTGACCCACCACTGGGGGGTCTCGTGACCCACCCCCGAGGGGTCACGTGACCCATACCTGCGGGGTCACGTGACCCACACCTGCGGGGTCACGTGACCCACCCCTGGGGGTTCACGTGACGCACCCCTGAGGGGTCACGTGACCCACCCCTGAGGGGTCTCGTGACCCACCCCTGGGGGGTCTCGTGACCCACCACTGAGGGGTCACGTGACCCACCCTTGAGGGGTCACGTGACCCACACCTGGGGGTTCTCGTGACGCACCTCTGAGGTGTCACGTGACCCACCCCTGGGGGGTCTCGTGACCCACCCCCGAGGGGTCACGTGACCCACACCTGCGGGGTCACGTGACCCCCCCCCTGGGGGTTCACGTGACGCACCCCTGAGGGGTCACGTGACCCACCCCTGAGGGGTCTCGTGACCCACCCCTGAGGGGTCACGTGACCCACCCTTGAGGGGTTTCGTGACCCACCCTTGCGGGGTCTCGTGACCCACCCTTGGGAGGTCACCTGTCCCACCCTGGAGGGGTCAGGTGACCCGCCCTTGAGAGGTCACAGCAGTTTCACAGGGTCCCTGCGCACCTGTCCATGGAAACAGAAGCCCTCCCTGCCACTCAGAGGACCGCGCTATTTCCCCTAGGCCACACTGCCCAGCAGCACTCTCAGCCCCGCACAGACAGTGTGCTAAGGACAGACTTGGATACCGGGGGCCTGGGCGGGGGATTTTCCATGGAACTCTCTAAGGGCCCGGTGCCCTGTGTCGCCCCGGAGTGCCCATGCCCTTCCTTGACCCCGCAGGACCCTTGCATCCAGCAATAAGCAGCCGTCTGCCTCCACGGGTCTCAAACACCTGGGCCCGGTGTGCGGGCACCTGGCGTACGTGGAGGCAAACCCCTGACCCCTCTGGCCCGAACCCACCACTGCGAAGATCCCCCTTTTCTTCCATCCGTAAAGGGGCCCTCCCTGGGGAGTGGAGGAACATGGGGAGGCCCCCAGGAGATGGCTTTTCTCCGAGCCGCGGCTGGCTCCTTTCGGGCCTATACGTGGGCCGCGCGTGCGCACTCAGGCTCCCCACAACAGGCCTCCCTCGGGTCACGGGACCCACCCTTGAGGTGTCTCCTGACCCAGCCTGGAGGGGTCATGTGACCCACACCTGGGGGGTCTCGTGACGCACCCCTGAGGGGTCACGTGACCCACCCCTGGGGGGTCTCGTGACCCACCACTGAGGGGTCACGTGACCCACCCTTGAGGGGTCACGTGACCCACACCTGGGGGTTCTCGTGACGCACCTCTGAGGTGTCACGTGACCCACCACTGGGGGGTCTCGTGACCCACCCCCGAGGGGTCACGTGACCCACACCTGCGGGGTCACGTGACCCACACCTGCGGGGTCACGTGACCCACCCCTGGGGGTTCACGTGACGCACCCCTGAGGGGTCACGTGACCCACCCCTGAGGGGTCTCGTGACCCACCCCTGAGGGGTCACGTGACCCACCCTTGAGGGGTTTCGTGACCCACCCTTGCGGGGTCTCGTGACCCACCCTTGGGAGGTCACCTGTCCCACCCTGGAGGGGTCAGGTGACCCGCCATTGAGAGGTCACAGCAGTTTCACAGGGTCCCTGCGCACCTGTCCATGGAAACAGAAGCCCTCCCTGCCACTCAGAGGACCGCGCTATTTCCCCTAGGCCACACTGCCCAGCAGCACTCTCAGCCCCGCA
The DNA here is from genome assembly GCF_022682495.2 of Desmodus rotundus. NCBI lineage: Eukaryota > Metazoa > Chordata > Mammalia > Chiroptera > Phyllostomidae > Desmodus > Desmodus rotundus. Next base: position 347,691 of record NW_026527522.1, read on the forward strand.
CAGACAGTGTGCTAAGGACAGACTTGGATACCGGGGGCCTGGGCGGGGGATTTTCCATGGAACTCTCTAAGGGCCCGGTGCCCTGTGTCGCCCCGGAGTGCCCATGCCCTTCCTTGACCCCGCAGGACCCTTGCATCCAGCAATAAGCAGCCGTCTGCCTCCACGGGTCTCAAACACCTGGGCCCGGTGTGCGGGCACCTGGCGTACGTGGAGGCAAACCCCTGACCCCTCTGGCCCGAACCCACCACTGCGAAGATCCCCCTTTTCTTCCATCCGTAAAGGGGCCCTCCCTGGGGAGTGGAGGAACATGGGGAGGCCCCCAGGAGATGGCTTTTCTCCGAGCCGCGGCTGGCTCCTTTCGGGCCTATACGTGGGCTGCGCATGCGCACTCAGGCTCCCAAGCACACGCCTCCCTCGGCTCACCTGACCCACCCTTTAGAGGTCACAGCAGTTCCACAGGGTCCCTGGGCACCTGTCCGTGGACACAGGAGCCCTCCCTGCCACCTAAAGGACCACGCGATTTCCGCTGGGGAACACTCCCCAGAAGCACTCCCAGCCTCACACAGACACTGTGCGCAGGATAGACTTGTGGACCAGGGGCCTGGGCGGGGAATTTTCCAGGGAACTCTCTAAAGGCCAGGTGCCCTCTGTCGCCCTGGGAGTGCCCACGCCATCCCTTAACCCTGCAGGACACTATCATCCAGCAATAAGCAGCCCTCTGCCTCCACGGGGCTCAAACACCTGGGCCCGTTGTGCGAGCACCTGGCGTTCGTGCAGGCAAACCCGCAGACCCCTCTGGCCCGAACCCACCACTGCGAAGATCCCACTTTTCTTCCATCCGTAAAGGGGTCCTCCTTGAGGAGTGGAGGAACATGGGGAGGCCTCCAGGAGATGGCTTTTCTCCGAGCCGCGGCTGGCTCCTTTCGGGCCTATACGTGGGCCGCGCGTGCGCACTCAGGCTCCCCACAACAGGCCTCCCTTGGGTCACGGGACCCACCCTTGAGGTGTCTCCTGACCCAGCCTGGAGGGGTCATGTGACCCACACCTGGGGGGTCTCGTGACGCACCCTTGAGGGGTCACGTGACCCACACCTGGGGGGTCTCGTGACGCACCCCTGAGGTGTCACGTGACCCACCCCTGGGGGGTCTCGTGACGCACCCCTGAGGGGTCACGTGACCCACCCCTGAGGGGTCTCGTGACCCACCCCTGAGGGGTCACGTGACCCACCCTTGAGGGGTTTCGTGACCCACCCTTGCGGGGTCTCGTGACCCACCCTTGGGAGGTCACCTGTCCCACCCTGGAGGGGTCAGGTGACCCGCCCTTGAGAGGTCACAGCAATTTCACAGGGTCCCTGCGCACCTGTCCATGGAAACAGAAGCCCTCCCTGCCACTCAGAGGACCGCGCTATTTCCCCTAGGCCACACTGCCCAGCAGCACTCTCAGCCCCGCACAGACAGTGTGCTAAGGACAGACTTGGATACCGGGGGCCTGGGCGGGGGATTTTCCATGGAACTCTCTAAGGGCCCGGTGCTCTGTGTCGCCCGGGAGTGCCCATGCCCTTCCTTGACCCCGCAGGACACTTGCATCCAGCAATAAGCAGCCGTCTGCCTCCACGGGGCTCAAACACCTGGGCCCGGTGTGCGGGCACCTGGCGTACGTGGAGGCAAACCCCTGACCCCTCTGGCCCGAACCCACCACTGCGAAGATCCCCCTTTTCTTCCATCCGTAAAGGGGCCCTCCCTGGGGAGTGGAGGAACATGGGGAGGCCCCCAGGAGATGGCTTTTCTCCGAGCCGCGGCTGGCTCGTTTCGGGCCTATACGTGGGCCGCGCGTGCGCACTCAGGCTCCCAAGCACACGCCTTCCTCGGCTCACCTGACCCACCCTTTAGAGGTCACAGCAGTTCCACAGGGTCCCTGGGCACCTGTCCGTGGACACAGGAGCCCTCCCTGCCACCTAAAGGACCACGCGATTTCCGCTGGGGAACACTCCCCAGAAGCACTCCCAGCCTCGCACAGACACTGTGCGCAGGATAGACTTGTGGACCAGGGGCCTGGGCGGGGAATTTTCCAGGGAACTCTCTAAAGGCCAGGTGCCCTCTGTCGCCCTGGGAGTGCCCACGCCATCCCTTAACCCTGCAGGACACTATCATCCAGCAATAAGCAGCCCTCTGCCTCCACGGGGCTCAAACACCTGGGCCCGTTGTGCGAGCACCTGGCGTTCGTGCAGGCAAACCCGCAGACCCCTCTGGCCCGAACCCACCACTGCGAAGATCCCACTTTTCTTCCATCCGTAAAGGGGTCCTCCTTGAGGAGTGGAGGAACATGGGGAGGCCCCCAGGAGATGGCTTTTCTCCGAGCCGCGGCTGGCTCCTTTCGGGCCTATACGTGGGCCGCGCGTGCGCACTCAGGCTCCCCACAACAGGCCTCCCTCGGGTCACGGGACCCACCCTTGAGGTGTCTCCTGACCCACCCTTGAGGGGTCACGTGACCCACACCTGGGGGGTCTCGTGACACACCCCTGAGGGGTCACGTGACCCACCCCTGAGGGGTCACGTGACCCACCCTTGAGGGGTCACATGACCCACCCCTGGGGGGTCTCGTGACCCACCCCTGAGGGGTCACGTGACCCAGACCTGCGGGGTCACGTGACCCACCCCGGGGGGTCTCGTGACGCACCCCTGAGGGGTCACGTGACCCACCCCTGGGGGGTCTCGTGACGCACCCCTGAGGGGTCACGTGATCCACCCTTGAGGGGTTTCGTGACCCACCCTTTTGGGGTCACGTGACCCACCCTTGCGGGGTCTCGTGACCCACCCTTGGGAGGTCACCTGTCCCACCCTGGAGGGGTCAGGTGACCCGCCCTTGAGAGGTCACAGCAGTTTCACAGGGTCCCTGCGCACCTGTCCATGGAAACAGAAGCCCTCCCTTCCACTCAGAGGACCGCGCTATTTCCCCTAGGCCACACTGCCCAGCAGCACTCTCAGCCCCGCAAAGACAGTGTGCTAACGACAGACTTGCATACCGGGGGCCTGGGCGGGGGATTTTCCATGGAACTCTCTAAGGGCCCGGTGCCCTGTGTCGCCCGGGAGTGCCCATGCCCTTCCTTGACCCCGCAGGACACTTGCATCCAGCAATAAGCAGCCGTCTGCCTCCACGGGGCTCAAACACCTGGGCCCGGTGTGCGGGCACCTGGCGTACGTGGAGGCAAACCCCTGACCCCTCTGGCCCGAACCCACCACTGCGAAGATCCCCCTTTTCTTCCATCCGTAAAGGGGCCCTCCCTGGGGAGTGGAGGAACATGGGGAGGCCCCCAGGAGATGGCTTTTCTCCGAGCCGCGGCTGGCTCGTTTCGGGCCTATACGTGGGCCGCGCGTGCGCACTCAGGCTCCCAAGCACACGCCTTCCTCGGCTCACCTGACCCACCCTTTAGAGGTCACAGCAGTTCCACAGGGTCCCTGGGCACCTGTCCGTGGACACAGGAGCCCTCCCTGCCACCTAAAGGACCACGCGATTTCCGCTGGGGAACACTCCCCAGAAGCACTCCCAGCCTCGCACAGACACTGTGCGCAGGATAGACTTGTGGACCAGGGGCCTGGGCGGGGAATTTTCCAGGGAACTCTCTAAAGGCCAGGTGCCCTCTGTCGCCCTGGGAGTGCCCACGCCATCCCTTAACCCTGCAGGACACTATCATCCAGCAATAAGCAGCCCTCTGCCTCCACGGGGCTCAAACACCTGGGCCCGTTGTGCGAGCACCTGGCGTTCGTGCAGGCAAACCCGCAGACCCCTCTGGCCCGAACCCACCACTGCGAAGATCCCACTTTTCTTCCATCCATAAAGGGGTCCTCCTTGAGGAGTGGAGGAACATGGGGAGGCCCCCAGGAGATGGCTTTTCTCCGAGCCGCGGCTGGCTCCTTTCGGGCCTATACGTGGGCCGCGCGTGCGCACTCAGGCTCCCCACAACAGGCCTCCCTCGGGTCACGGGACCCACCCTTGAGGTGTCTCCTGACCCAGCCTGGAGGGGTCATGTGACCCACACCTGGGGGGTCTCGTGACGCACCCCTGAGGGGTCACGTGACCCACCCCTGGGGGGTCTCGTGACCCACCACTGAGGGGTCACGTGACCCACCCTTGAGGGGTCACGTGACCCACACCTGGGGGTTCTCGTGACGCACCTCTGAGGTGTCACGTGACCCACCACTGGGGGGTCTCGTGACCCACCCCCGAGGGGTCACGTGACCCACACCTGCGGGGTCACGTGACCCACACCTGCGGGGTCACGTGACCCACCCCTGGGGGTTCACGTGACGCACCCCTGAGGGGTCACGTGACCCACCCCTGAGGGGTCTCGTGACCCACACCTGAGGGGTCAAGTGACCCACCCTTGAGGGGTTTCGTGACCCACCCTTTTGGGGTCACGTGACCCACCCTTGCGGGGTCTCGTGACCCACCCTTGGGAGGTCACCTGTCCCACCCTGGAGGGGTCAGGTGACCCGCCCTTGAGAGGTCACAGCAGTTTCACAGGGTCCCTGCGCACCTGTCCATGGAAACAGAAGCCCTCCCTGCCACTCAGAGGACCGCGCTATTTCCCCTAGGCCACACTGCCCAGCAGCACTCTCAGCCCCACACAGACAGTGTGCTAAGGATAGACTTGGATACCGGGGGCCTGGGCGGGGGATTTTCCATGGAACTCTCTAAGGGCCCGGTGCCCTGTGTCGCCCGGGAGTGCCCATGCCCTTCCTTGACCCCGCAGGACACTTGCATCCAGCAATAAGCAGCCGTCTGCCTCCACGGGGCTCAAACACCTGGGCCCGGTGTGCGGGCACCTGGCGTGCGTGGAGGCAAACCCCTGACCCCTCTGGCCCGAACCCACCACTGCGAAGATCCCCCTTTTCTTCCATCCGTAAAGGGGCCCTCCCTGGGGAGTGGAGGAACATGGGGAGGCCCCCAGGAGATGGCTTTTCTCCGAGCCGCGGCTGGCTCCTTTCGGGCCTATACGTGGGCTGCGCATGCGCACTCAGGCTCCCAAGCACACGCCTCCCTCGGCTCACCTGACCCACCCTTTAGAGGTCACAGCAGTTCCACAGGGTCCCTGGGCACCTGTCCGTGGACACAGGAGCCCTCCCTGCCACCTAAAGGACCACGCGATTTCCGCTGGGGAACACTCCCCAGAAGCACTCCCAGCCTCACACAGACACTGTGCGCAGGATAGACTTGTGGACCAGGGGCCTGGGCGGGGAATTTTCCAGGGAACTCTCTAAAGGCCAGGTGCCCTCTGTCGCCCTGGGAGTGCCCACGCCATCCCTTAACCCTGCAGGACACTATCATCCAGCAATAAGCAGCCCTCTGCCTCCACGGGGCTCAAACACCTGGGCCCGTTGTGCGAGGACCTGGCGTTCGTGCAGGCAAACCCGCAGACCCCTCTGGCCCGAACCCACCACTGCGAAGATCCCACTGTTCTTCCATCCGTAAAGGGGTCCTCCTTGAGGAGTGGAGGAACATGGGGAGGCCCCCAGGAGATGGCTTTTCTCCGAGCCGCGGCTGGCTCCTTTCGGGCCTATACGTGGGCCGCGCGTGCGCACTCAGGCTCCCCACAACAGGCCTCCCTCGGGTCACGGGACCCACCCTTGAGGTGTCTCCTGACCCAGCCTGGAGGGGTCATGTGACCCACACCTGGGGGGTCTCGTGACGCACCCCTGAGGGGTCACGTGACCCACCCCTGGGGGTTCTCGTGACGCACCTCTGAGGTGTCACGTGACCCACCACTGGGGGGTCTCGTGACCCACCCCCGAGGGGTCACGTGACCCATACCTGCGGGGTCACGTGACCCACACCTGCGGGGTCACGTGACCCACCCCTGGGGGTTCACGTGACGCACCCCTGAGGGGTCACGTGACCCACCCCTGAGGGGTCTCGTGACCCACCCCTGAGGGGTCACGTGACCCACCCTTGAGGGTTTTCGTGACCCACCCTTGGGAGGTCACCTGTCCCACCCTGGAGGGGTCAGGTGACCCGCCCTTGAGAGGTCACAGCAGTTTCACAGGGTCCCTGCGCACCTGTCCATGGAAACAGAAGCCCTTCCTGCCACTCAGAGGACCGCGCTATTTCCCCTAGGCCACACTGCCCAGCAGCACTCTCAGCCCCGCACAGACAGTGTGCTAAGGACAGACTTGGATACCGGGGGCCTGGGCGGGGGATTTTCCATGGAACTCTCTAAGGGCCCGGTGCCCTGTGTCGCCCCGGAGTGCCCATGCCCTTCCTTGACCCCGCAGGACCCTTGCATCCAGCAATAAGCAGCCGTCTGCCTCCACGGGTCTCAAACACCTGGGCCCGGTGTGCGGGCACCTGGCGTACGTGGAGGCAAACCCCTGACCCCTCTGGCCCGAACCCACCACTGCGAAGATCCCCCTTTTCTTCCATCCGTAAAGGGGCCCTCCCTGGGGAGTGGAGGAACATGGGGAGGCCCCCAGGAGATGGCTTTTCTCCGAGCCGCGGCTGGCTCCTTTCGGGCCTATACGTGGGCTGCGCATGCGCACTCAGGCTCCCAAGCACACGCCTCCCTCGGCTCACCTGACCCACCCTTTAGAGGTCACAGCAGTTCCACAGGGTCCCTGGGCACCTGTCCGTGGACACAGGAGCCCTCCCTGCCACCTAAAGGACCACGCGATTTCCGCTGGGGAACACTCCCCAGAAGCACTCCCAGCCTCACACAGACACTGTGCGCAGGATAGACTTGTGGACCAGGGGCCTGGGCGGGGAATTTTCCAGGGAACTCTCTAAAGGCCAGGTGCCCTCTGTCGCCCTGGGAGTGCCCACGCCATCCCTTAACCCTGCAGGACACTATCATCCAGCAATAAGCAGCCCTCTGCCTCCACGGGGCTCAAACACCTGGGCCCGTTGTGCGAGCACCTGGCGTTCGTGCAGGCAAACCCGCAGACCCCTCTGGCCCGAACCCACCACTGCGAAGATCCCACTTTTCTTCCATCCGTAAAGGGGTCCTCCTTGAGGAGTGGAGGAACATGGGGAGGCCTCCAGGAGATGGCTTTTCTCCGAGCCGCGGCTGGCTCCTTTCGGGCCTATACGTGGGCCGCGCGTGCGCACTCAGGCTCCCCACAACAGGCCTCCCTTGGGTCACGGGACCCACCCTTGAGGTGTCTCCTGACCCAGCCTGGAGGGGTCATGTGACCCACACCTGGGGGGTCTCGTGACGCACCCTTGAGGGGTCACGTGACCCACACCTGGGGGGTCTCATGACGCACCCCTGAGGTGTCACGTGACCCACCCCTGGGGGGTCTCGTGACGCACCCCTGAGGGGTCACGTGACCCACCCCTGGGGGGTCTCGTGACCCACCCCTGAGGGGTCACGTGACCCACCCTTGAGGGGTTTCGTGACCCACCCTTGCGGGGTCTCGTGACCCACCCTTGGGAGGTCACCTGTCCCACCCTGGAGGGGTCAGGTGACCCGCCCTTGAGAGGTCACAGCAGTTTCACAGGGTCCCTGCGCACCTGTCCATGGAAACAGAAGCCCTCCCTGCCACTCAGAGGACCGCGCTATTTCCCCTAGGCCACACTGCCCAGCAGCACTCTCAGCCCCGCACAGACAGTGTGCTAAGGACAGACTTGGATACCGGGGGCCTGGGCGGGGGATTTTCCATGGAACTCTCTAAGGGCCCGGTGCCCTGTGTCGCCCGGGAGTGCCCATGCCCTTCCTTGACCCCGCAGGACACTTGCATCCAGCAATAAGCAGCCGTCTGCCTCCACGGGGCTCAAACACCTGGGCCCGGTGTGCGGGCACCTGGCGTACGTGGAGGCAAAACCCTGACCCCTCTGGCCCGAACCCACCACTGCGAAGATCCCCCTTTTCTTCCATCCGTAAAGGGGCCCTCCCTGGGGAGTGGAGGAACATGGGGAGGCCCCCAGGAGATGGCTTTTCTCCGAGCCGCGGCTGGCTCCTTTCGGGCCTATACGTGGGCTGCGCATGCGCACTCAGGCTCCCAAGCACACGCCTCCCTCGGCTCACCTGACCCACCCTTTAGAGGTCACAGCAGTTCCACAGGGTCCCTGGGCACCTGTCCGTGGACACAGGAGCCCTCCCTGCCACCTAAAGGACCACGCGATTTCCGCTGGGGAACACTCCCCAGAAGCACTCCCAGCCTCACACAGACACTGTGCGCAGGATAGACTTGTGGACCAGGGGCCTGGGCGGGGAATTTTCCAGGGAACTCTCTAAAGGCCAGGTGCCCTCTGTCGCCCTGGGAGTGCCCACGCCATCCCTTAACCCTGCAGGACACTATCATCCAGCAATAAGCAGCCCTCTGCCTCCACGGGGCTCAAACACCTGGGCCCGTTGTGCGAGGACCTGGCGTTCGTGCAGGCAAACCCGCAGACCCCTCTGGCCCGAACCCACCACTGCGAAGATCCCACTGTTCTTCCATCCGTAAAGGGGTCCTCCTTGAGGAGTGGAGGAACATGGGGAGGCCCCCAGGAGATGGCTTTTCTCCGAGCCGCGGCTGGCTCCTTTCGGGCCTATACGTGGGCCGCGCGTGCGCACTCAGGCTCCCCACAACAGGCCTCCCTCGGGTCACGGGACCCACCCTTGAGGTGTCTCCTGACCCAGCCTGGAGGGGTCATGTGACCCACACCTGGGGGGTCTCGTGACGCACCCCTGAGGGGTCACGTGACCCACCCCTGGGGGTTCTCGTGACGCACCTCTGAGGTGTCACGTGACCCACCACTGGGGGGTCTCGTGACCCACCCCCGAGGGGTCACGTGACCCATACCTGCGGGGTCACGTGACCCACACCTGCGGGGTCACGTGACCCACCCCTGGGGGTTCACGTGACGCACCCCTGAGGGGTCACGTGACCCACCCCTGAGGGGTCTCGTGACCCACCCCTGAGGGGTCACGTGACCCACCCTTGAGGGTTTTCGTGACCCACCCTTGGGAGGTCACCTGTCCCACCCTGGAGGGGTCAGGTGACCCGCCCTTGAGAGGTCACAGCAGTTTCACAGGGTCCCTGCGCACCTGTCCATGGAAACAGAAGCCCTTCCTGCCACTCAGAGGACCGCGCTATTTCCCCTAGGCCACACTGCCCAGCAGCACTCTCAGCCCCGCACAGACAGTGTGCTAAGGACAGACTTGGATACCGGGGGCCTGGGCGGGGGATTTTCCATGGAACTCTCTAAGGGCCCGGTGCCCTGTGTCGCCCCGGAGTGCCCATGCCCTTCCTTGACCCCGCAGGACCCTTGCATCCAGCAATAAGCAGCCGTCTGCCTCCACGGGTCTCAAACACCTGGGCCCGGTGTGCGGGCACCTGGCGTACGTGGAGGCAAACCCCTGACCCCTCTGGCCCGAACCCACCACTGCGAAGATCCCCCTTTTCTTCCATCCGTAAAGGGGCCCTCCCTGGGGAGTGGAGGAACATGGGGAGGCCCCCAGGAGATGGCTTTTCTCCGAGCCGCGGCTGGCTCCTTTCGGGCCTATACGTGGGCTGCGCATGCGCACTCAGGCTCCCAAGCACACGCCTCCCTCGGCTCACCTGACCCACCCTTTAGAGGTCACAGCAGTTCCACAGGGTCCCTGGGCACCTGTCCGTGGACACAGGAGCCCTCCCTGCCACCTAAAGGACCACGCGATTTCCGCTGGGGAACACTCCCCAGAAGCACTCCCAGCCTCACACAGACACTGTGCGCAGGATAGACTTGTGGACCAGGGGCCTGGGCGGGGAATTTTCCAGGGAACTCTCTAAAGGCCAGGTGCCCTCTGTCGCCCTGGGAGTGCCCACGCCATCCCTTAACCCTGCAGGACACTATCATCCAGCAATAAGCAGCCCTCTGCCTCCACGGGGCTCAAACACCTGGGCCCGTTGTGCGAGCACCTGGCGTTCGTGCAGGCAAACCCGCAGACCCCTCTGGCCCGAACCCACCACTGCGAAGATCCCACTTTTCTTCCATCCGTAAAGGGGTCCTCCTTGAGGAGTGGAGGAACATGGGGAGGCCTCCAGGAGATGGCTTTTCTCCGAGCCGCGGCTGGCTCCTTTCGGGCCTATACGTGGGCTGCGCATGCGCACTCAGGCTCCCAAGCACACGCCTCCCTCGGCTCACCTGACCCACCCTTTAGAGGTCACAGCAGTTCCACAGGGTCCCTGGGCACCTGTCCGTGGACACAGGAGCCCTCCCTGCCACCTAAAGGACCACGCGATTTCCGCTGGGGAACACTCCCCAGAAGCACTCCCAGCCTCACACAGACACTGTGCGCAGGATAGACTTGTGGACCAGGGGCCTGGGCGGGGAATTTTCCAGGGAACTCTCTAAAGGCCAGGTGCCCTCTGTCGCCCTGGGAGTGCCCACGCCATCCCTTAACCCTGCAGGACACTATCATCCAGCAATAAGCAGCCCTCTGCCTCCACGGGGCTCAAACACCTGGGCCCGTTGTGCGAGCACCTGGCGTTCGTGCAGGCAAACCCGCAGACCCCTCTGGCCCGAACCCACCACTGCGAAGATCCCACTTTTCTTCCATCCGTAAAGGGGTCCTCCTTGAGGAGTGGAGGAACATGGGGAGGCCTCCAGGAGATGGCTTTTCTCCGAGCCGCGGCTGGCTCCTTTCGGGCCTATACGTGGGCCGCGCGTGCGCACTCAGGCTCCCCACAACAGGCCTCCCTTGGGTCACGGGACCCACCCTTGAGGTGTCTCCTGACCCAGCCTGGAGGGGTCATGTGACCCACACCTGGGGGGTCTCGTGACGCACCCTTGAGGGGTCACGTGACCCACACCTGGGGGGTCTCATGACGCACCCCTGAGGTGTCACGTGACCCACCCCTGGGGGGTCTCGTGACGCACCCCTGAGGGGTCACGTGACCCACCCCTGGGGGGTCTCGTGACCCACCCCTGAGGGGTCACGTGACCCACCCTTGAGGGGTTTCGTGACCCACCCTTGCGGGGTCTCGTGACCCACCCTTGGGAGGTCACCTGTCCCACCCTGGAGGGGTCAGGTGACCCGCCCTTGAGAGGTCACAGCAGTTTCACAGGGTCCCTGCGCACCTGTCCATGGAAACAGAAGCCCTCCCTGCCACTCAGAGGACCGCGCTATTTCCCCTAGGCCACACTGCCCAGCAGCACTCTCAGCCCCGCACAGACAGTGTGCTAAGGACAGACTTGGATACCGGGGGCCTGGGCGGGGGATTTTCCATGGAACTCTCTAAGGGCCCGGTGCCCTGTGTCGCCCGGGAGTGCCCATGCCCTTCCTTGACCCCGCAGGACACTTGCATCCAGCAATAAGCAGCCGTCTGCCTCCACGGGGCTCAAACACCTGGGCCCGGTGTGCGGGCACCTGGCGTACGTGGAGGCAAAACCCTGACCCCTCTGGCCCGAACCCACCACTGCGAAGATCCCCCTTTTCTTCCATCTGTAAAGGGGCCCTCCCTGGGGAGTGGAGGAACATGGGGAGGCCCCCAGGAGATGGCTTTTCTCCGAGCCGCGGCTGGCTCCTTTCGGGCCTATACGTGGGCTGCGCATGCGCACTCAGGCTCCCAAGCACACGCCTCCCTCGGCTCACCTGACCCACCCTTTAGAGGTCACAGCAGTTCCACAGGGTCCCTGGGCACCTGTCCGTGGACACAGGAGCCCTCCCTGCCACCTAAAGGACCACGCGATTTCCGCTGGGGAACACTCCCCAGAAGCACTCCCAGCCTCACACAGACACTGTGCGCAGGATAGACTTGTGGACCAGGGGCCTGGGCAGGGAATTTTCCAGGGAACTCTCTAAAGGCCAGGTGCCCTCTGTCGCCCTGGGAGTGCCCACGCCATCCCTTAACCCTGCAGGACACTATCATCCAGCAATAAGCAGCCCTCTGCCTCCACGGGGCTCAAACACCTGGGCCCGTTGTGCGAGCACCTGGCGTTCGTGCAGGCAAACCCGCAGACCCCTCTGGCCCGAACCCACCACTGCGAAGATCCCACTTTTCTTCCATCCGTAAAGGGGTCCTCCTTGAGGAGTGGAGGAACATGGGGAGGCCCCCAGGAGATGGCTTTTCTCCAAGCCGCGGCTGGCTCCTTTCGGGCCTATACGTGGGCCGCGCGTGCGCACTCAGGCTCCCCACAACAGGCCTCCCTCGGGTCACGGGACCCACCCTTGAGGTGTCTCCTGACCCAGCCTGGAGGGGTCATGTGACCCACACCTGGGGGGTCTCGTGACGCACCCCTGAGGGGTCACGTGACCCACCCCTGGGGGGTCTCGTGACCCACCACTGAGGGGTCACGTGACCCACCCTTGAGGGGTCACGTGACCCACACCTGGGGGTTCTCGTGACGCACCTCTGAGGTGTCACGTGACCCACCACTGGGGGGTCTCGTGACCCACCCCCGAGGGGTCACGTGACCCACACCTGCGGGGTCTCGTGACCCACACCTGCGGGGTCACGTGACCCACCCCTGGGGGTTCACGTGACGCACCCCTGAGGGGTCACGTGACCCACCCCTGAGGGGTCTCGTGACCCACCCCTGAGGGGTCACGTGACCCACCCTTGAGGGGTTTCGTGACCCACCCTTGCGGGGTCTCGTGACCCACCCTTGGGAGGTCACCTGTCCCACCCTGGAGGGGTCAGGTGACCCGCCCTTGAGAGGTCACAGCAGTTTCACAGGGTCCCTGCGCACCTGTCCATGGAAACAGAAGCCCTCCCTGCCACTCAGAGGACCGCGCTATTTCCCCTAGGCCACACTGCCCAGCAGCACTCTCGGCCCCGCACAGACAGTGTGCTAAGGACAGACTTGGATACCGGGGGCCTGGGCGGGGGATTTTCCATGGAACTCTCTAAGGGCCCGGTGCCCTGTGTCGCCCCGGAGTGCCCATGCCCTTCCTTGACCCCGCAGGACCCTTGCATCCAGCAATAAGCAGCCGTCTGCCTCCACGGGTCTCAAACACCTGGGCCCGGTGTGCGGGCACCTGGCGTACGTGGAGGCAAACCCCTGACCCCTCTGGCCCGAACCCACCACTGCGAAGATCCCCCTTTTCTTCCATCCGTAAAGGGGCCCTCCCTGGGGAGTGGAGGAACATGGGGAGGCCCCCAGGAGATGGCTTTTCTCCGAGCCGCGGCTGGCTCCTTTCGGGCCTATACGTGGGCTGCGCATGCGCACTCAGGCTCCCAAGCACACGCCTCCCTCGGCTCACCTGACCCACCCTTTAGAGGTCACAGCAGTTCCACAGGGTCCCTGGGCACCTGTCCGTGGACACAGGAGCCCTCCCTGCCACCTAAAGGACCACGCGATTTCCGCTGGGGAACACTCCCCAGAAGCACTCCCAGCCTCACACAGACACTGTGCGCAGGATAGACTTGTGGACCAGGGGCCTGGGCGGGGAATTTTCCAGGGAACTCTCTAAAGGCCAGGTGCCCTCTGTCGCCCTGGGAGTGCCCACGCCATCCCTTAACCCTGCAGGACACTATCATCCAGCAATAAGCAGCCCTCTGCCTCCACGGGGCTCAAACACCTGGGCCCGTTGTGCGAGCACCTGGCGTTCGTGCAGGCAAACCCGCAGACCCCTCTGGCCCGAACCCACCACTGCGAAGATCCCACTTTTCTTCCATCCGTAAAGGGGTCCTCCTTGAGGAGTGGAGGAACATGGGGAGGCCCCCAGGAGATGGCTTTTCTCCGAGCCGCGGCTGGCTCCTTTCGGGCCTATACGTGGGCCCCGCGTGCGCACTCAGGCTCCCCACAATAGGCCTCCCTCCGGTCACGGGACCCACCCTTGAGGTGTCTCCTGACCCACCCTTGAGGGGTCACGTGACCCACACCTGGGGGGTCTCGTGACACACCCCTGAGGGGTCACATGACCCACCCCTGAGGGGTCACGTGACCCACCCTTGAGGGGTCACGTGACCCACACCTGGGGGGTCTCGTGACCCACCCCTGAGGGGTCACGTGACCCACCCCTGAGGGGTCTCGTGACCCACCCCTGAGGGGTCACGTGACCCACCCTTGAGGGGTTTCGTGACCCACCCTTGCGGGGTCTCGTGACCCACCCTTGGGAGGTCACCTGTCCCACCCTGGAGGGGTCAGGTGACCCGCCCTTGAGAGGTCACAGCAGTTTCACAGGGTCCCTGCGCACCTGTCCATGGAAACAGAAGCCCTCCCTGCCACTCAGAGGACCGCGCTATTTCCCCTAGGCCACACTGCCCAGCAGCACTCTCAGCCCCGCACAGACAGTGTGCTAAGGACAGACTTGGATACCGGGGGCCTGGGCGGGGGATTTTCCATGGAACTCTCTAAGGGCCCGGTGCCCTGTGTCGCCCGGGAGTGCCCATGCCCTTCCTTGACCCCGCAGGACACTTGCATCCAGCAATAAGCAGCCGTCTGCCTCCACGGGGCTCAAACACCTGGGCCCGGTGTGCGGGCACCTGGCGTACGTGGAGGCAAACCCCTGACCCCTCTGGCCCGAACCCACCACTGCGAAGATCCCCCTTTTCTTCCATCCGTAAAGGGGCCCTCCCTGGGGAGTGGAGGAACATGGGGAGGCCCCCAGGAGATGGCTTTTCTCCGAGCCGCGGCTGGCTCGTTTCGGGCCTATACGTGGGCCGCGCATGCGCACTCAGGCTCCCAAGCACACGCCTTCCTCGGCTCACCTGACCCACCCTTTAGAGGTCACAGCAGTTCCACAGGGTCCCTGGGCACCTGTCCGTGGACACAGGAGCCCTCCCTGCCACCTAAAGGACCACGCGATTTCCGCTGGGGAACACTCCCCAGAAGCACTCCCAGCCTCGCACAGACACTGTGCGCAGGATAGACTTGTGGACCAGGGGCCTGGGCGGGGAATTTTCCAGGGAACTCTCTAAAGGCCAGGTGCCCTCTGTCGCCCTGGGAGTGCCCACGCCATCCCTTAACCCTGCAGGACACTATCATCCAGCAATAAGCAGCCCTCTGCCTCCACGGGGCTCAAACACCTGGGCCCGTTGTGCGAGCACCTGGCGTTCGTGCAGGCAAACCCGCAGACCCCTCTGGCCCGAACCCACCACTGCGAAGATCCCACTTTTCTTCCATCCATAAAGGGGTCCTCCTTGAGGAGTGGAGGAACATGGGGAGGCCCCCAGGAGATGGCTTTTCTCCAAGCCGCGGCTGGCTCCTTTCGGGCCTATACGTGGGCCGCGCGTGCGCACTCAGGCTCCCCACAACAGGCCTCCCTCGGGTCACGGGACCCACCCTTGAGGTGTCTCCTGACCCAGCCTGGAGGGGTCATGTGACCCACACCTGGGGGGTCTCGTGACGCACCCCTGAGGGGTCACGTGACCCACCCCTGGGGGGTCTCGTGACCCACCACTGAGGGGTCACGTGACCCACCCTTGAGGGGTCACGTGACCCACACCTGGGGGTTCTCGTGACGCACCTCTGAGGTGTCACGTGACCCACCACTGGGGGGTCTCGTGACCCACCCCCGAGGGGTCACGTGACCCACACCTGCGGGGTCACGTGACCCACACCTGCGGGGTCACGTGACCCACCCCTGGGGGTTCACGTGACGCACCCCTGAGGGGTCACGTGACCCACCCCTGAGGGGTCTCGTGACCCACCCCTGAGGGGTCACGTGACCCACCCTTGAGGGGTTTCGTGACCCACCCTTTTGGGGTCACGTGACCCACCCTTTCGGGGTCTCGTGACCCACCCTTGGGAGGTCACCTGTCCCACCCTGGAGGGGTCAGGTGACCCGCCCTTGAGAGGTAACAGCAGTTTCACAGGGTCCCTGCGCACCTGTCCATGGAAACAGAAGCCCTCCCTGCCACTCAGAGGACCGCGCTATTTCCCCTAGGCCACACTGCCCAGCAGCACTCTCAGCCCCACACAGACAGTGTGCTAAGGATAGACTTGGATACCGGGGGCCTGGGCGGGGGATTTTCCATGGAACTCTCTAAGGGCCCGGTGCCCTGTGTCGCCCGGGAGTGCCCATGCCCTTCCTTGACCCCGCAGGACACTTGCATCCAGCAATAAGCAGCCGTCTGCCTCCACGGGGCTCAAACACCTGGGCCCGGTGTGCGGGCACCTGGCGTACGTGGAGGCAAACCCCTGACCCCTCTGGCCCGAACCCACCACTGCGAAGATCCCCCTTTTCTTCCATCCGTAAAGGGGCCCTCCCTGGGGAGTGGAGGAACATGGGGAGGCCCCCAGGAGATGGCTTTTCTCCGAGCCGCGGCTGGCTCCTTTCGGGCCTACACGTGGGCTGCGCATGCGCACTCAGGCTCCCAAGCACACGCCTCCCTCGGCTCACCTGACCCACCCTTTAGAGGTCACAGCAGTTCCACAGGGTCCCTGGGCACCTGTCCGTGGACACAGGAGCCCTCCCTGCCACCTAAAGGACCACGCGATTTCCGCTGGGGAACACTCCCCAGAAGCACTCCCAGCCTCACACAGACACTGTGCGCAGGATAGACTTGTGGACCAGGGGCCTGGGCGGGGAATTTTCCAGGGAACTCTCTAAAGGCCAGGTGCCCTCTGTCGCCCTGGGAGTGCCCACGCCATCCCTTAACCCTGCAGGACACTATCATCCAGCAATAAGCAGCCCTCTGCCTCCACGGGGCTCAAACACCTGGGCCCGTTGTGCGAGGACCTGGCGTTCGTGCAGGCAAACCCGCAGACCCCTCTGGCCCGAACCCACCACTGCGAAGATCCCACTGTTCTTCCATCCGTAAAGGGGTCCTCCTTGAGGAGTGGAGGAACATGGGGAGGCCCCCAGGAGATGGCTTTTCTCCAAGCCGCGGCTGGCTCCTTTCGGGCCTATACGTGGGCCGCGCGTGCGCACTCAGGCTCCCCACAACAGGCCTCCCTCGGGTCACGGGACCCACCCTTGAGGTGTCTCCTGACCCAGCCTGGAGGGGTCATGTGACCCACACCTGGGGGGTCTCGTGACGCACCCCTGAGGGGTCACGTGACCCACCCCTGGGGGTTCTCGTGACGCACCTCTGAGGTGTCACGTGACCCACCACTGGGGGGTCTCGTGACCCACCCCCGAGGGGTCACGTGACCCACACCTGCGGGGTCACGTGACCCACACCTGCGGGGTCACGTGACCCACCCCTGGGGGTTCACGTGACGCACCCCTGAGGGGTCACGTGACCCACCCCTGAGGGGTCTCGTGACCCACCCCTGAGGGGTCACGTGACCCACCCTTGAGGGTTTTCGTGACCCACCCTTGCGGGGTCTCGTGACCCACCCTTGGGAGGTCACCTGTCCCACCCTGGAGGGGTCAGGTGACCCGCCCTTGAGAGGTCACAGCAGTTTCACAGGGTCCCTGCGCACCTGTCCATGGAAACAGAAGCCCTCCCTGCCACTCAGAGGACCGCGCTATTTCCCCTAGGCCACACTGCCCAGCAGCACTCTCAGCCCCGCACAGACAGTGTGCTAAGGACAGACTTGGATACCGGGGGCCTGGGCGGGGGATTTTCCATGGAACTCTCTAAGGGCCCGGTGCCCTGTGTCGCCCCGGAGTGCCCATGCCCTTCCTTGACCCCGCAGGACCCTTGCATCCAGCAATAAGCAGCCGTCTGCCTCCACGGGTCTCAAACACCTGGGCCCGGTGTGCGGGCACCTGGCGTACGTGGAGGCAAACCCCTGACCCCTCTGGCCCGAACCCACCACTGCGAAGATCCCCCTTTTCTTCCATCCGTAAAGGGGCCCTCCCTGGGGAGTGGAGGAACATGGGGAGGCCCCCAGGAGATGGCTTTTCTCCGAGCCGCGGCTGGCTCCTTTCGGGCCTATACGTGGGCTGC
Organism: Desmodus rotundus; assembly: GCF_022682495.2. Classification (NCBI taxonomy): domain Eukaryota; kingdom Metazoa; phylum Chordata; class Mammalia; order Chiroptera; family Phyllostomidae; genus Desmodus; species Desmodus rotundus. The sequence goes on from NW_026527522.1 coordinate 365,435, forward strand.
GCATGCGCACTCAGGCTCCCAAGCACACGCCTCCCTCGGCTCACCTGACCCACCCTTTAGAGGTCACAGCAGTTCCACAGGGTCCCTGGGCACCTGTCCGTGGACACAGGAGCCCTCCCTGCCACCTAAAGGACCACGCGATTTCCGCTGGGGAACACTCCCCAGAAGCACTCCCAGCCTCACACAGACACTGTGCGCAGGATAGACTTGTGGACCAGGGGCCTGGGCGGGGAATTTTCCAGGGAACTCTCTAAAGGCCAGGTGCCCTCTGTCGCCCTGGGAGTGCCCACGCCATCCCTTAACCCTGCAGGACACTATCATCCAGCAATAAGCAGCCCTCTGCCTCCACGGGGCTCAAACACCTGGGCCCGTTGTGCGAGCACCTGGCGTTCGTGCAGGCAAACCCGCAGACCCCTCTGGCCCGAACCCACCACTGCGAAGATCCCACTTTTCTTCCATCCGTAAAGGGGTCCTCCTTGAGGAGTGGAGGAACATGGGGAGGCCTCCAGGAGATGGCTTTTCTCCGAGCCGCGGCTGGCTCCTTTCGGGCCTATACGTGGGCCGCGCGTGCGCACTCAGGCTCCCCACAACAGGCCTCCCTTGGGTCACGGGACCCACCCTTGAGGTGTCTCCTGACCCAGCCTGGAGGGGTCATGTGACCCACACCTGGGGGGTCTCGTGACGCACCCTTGAGGGGTCACGTGACCCACACCTGGGGGGTCTCATGACGCACCCCTGAGGTGTCACGTGACCCACCCCTGGGGGGTCTCGTGACGCACCCCTGAGGGGTCACGTGACCCACCCCTGGGGGGTCTCGTGACCCACCCCTGAGGGGTCACGTGACCCACCCTTGAGGGGTTTCGTGACCCACCCTTGCGGGGTCTCGTGACCCACCCTTGGGAGGTCACCTGTCCCACCCTGGAGGGGTCAGGTGACCCGCCCTTGAGAGGTCACAGCAGTTTCACAGGGTCCCTGCGCACCTGTCCATGGAAACAGAAGCCCTCCCTGCCACTCAGAGGACCGCGCTATTTCCCCTAGGCCACACTGCCCAGCAGCACTCTCAGCCCCGCACAGACAGTGTGCTAAGGACAGACTTGGATACCGGGGGCCTGGGCGGGGGATTTTCCATGGAACTCTCTAAGGGCCCGGTGCCCTGTGTCGCCCGGGAGTGCCCATGCCCTTCCTTGACCCCGCAGGACACTATCATCCAGCAATAAGCAGCCCTCTGCCTCCACGGGGCTCAAACACCTGGGCCCGTTGTGCGAGCACCTGGCGTTCGTGCAGGCAAACCCGCAGACCCCTCTGGCCCGAACCCACCACTGCGAAGATCCCACTTTTCTTCCATCCGTAAAGGGGTCCTCCTTGAGGAGTGGAGGAACATGGGGAGGCCCCCAGGAGATGGCTTTTCTCCGAGCCGCGGCTGGCTCCTTTCGGGCCTATACGTGGGCCCCGCGTGCGCACTCAGGCTCCCCACAATAGGCCTCCCTCGGGTCACGGGACCCACCCTTGAGGTGTCTCCTGACCCACCCTTGAGGGGTCACGTGACCCACACCTGGGGGGTCTCGTGACACACCCCTGAGGGGTCACTTGACCCACCCCTGAGGGGTCACGTGACCCACCCTTGAGGGGTCACGTGACCCACACCTGGGGGGTCTCGTGACGCACCCCTGAGGTGTCACGTGACCCACCCCTGGGGGGTCTCGTGACGCACCCCTGAGGGGTCACGTGACCCACCCCTGAGGGGTCTCGTGACCCACCCCTGAGGGGTCACGTGACCCACCCTTGAGGGGTTTCGTGACCCACCCTTGGGAGGTCACCTGTCCCACCCTGGAGGGGTCAGGTGACCCGCCCTTGAGAGGTCACAGCAGTTTCACAGGGTCCCTGCGCACCTGTCCATGGAAACAGAAGCCCTCCCTGCCACTCAGAGGACCGCGCTATTTCCCCTAGGCCACACTGCCCAGCAGCACTCTCAGCCCCGCACAGACAGTGTGCTAAGGACAGACTTGGATACCGGGGGCCTGGGCGGGGGATTTTCCATGGAACTCTCTAAGGGCCCGGTGCCCTGTGTCGCCCGGGAGTGCCCATGCCCTTCCTTGACCCCGCAGGACACTTGCATCCAGCAATAAGCAGCCGTCTGCCTCCACGGGGCTCAAACACCTGGGCCCGGTGTGCGGGCACCTGGCGTACGTGGAGGCAAACCCCTGACCCCTCTGGCCCGAACCAACCACTGCGAAGATCCCCCTTTTCTTCCATCCGTAAAGGGGCCCTCCCTGGGGAGTGGAGGAACATGGGGAGGCCCCCAGGAGATGGCTTTTCTCCGAGCCGCGGCTGGCTCCTTTCGGGCCTATACGTGGGCCGCGCATGCGCACTCAGGCTCCCAAGCACACGCCTTCCTCGGCTCACCTGACCCACCCTTTAGAGGTCACAGCAGTTCCACAGGGTCCCTGGGCACCTGTCCGTGGACACAGGAGCCCTCCCTGCCACCTAAAGGACCACGCGATTTCCGCTGGGGAACACTCCCCAGAAGCACTCCCAGCCTCGCACAGACACTGTGCGCAGGATAGACTTGTGGACCAGGGGCCTGGGCGGGGAATTTTCCAGGGAACTCTCTAAAGGCCAGGTGCCCTCTGTCGCCCTGGGAGTGCCCACGCCATCCCTTAACCCTGCAGGACACTATCATCCAGCAATAAGCAGCCCTCTGCCTCCACGGGGCTCAAACACCTGGGCCCGTTGTGCGAGCACCTGGCGTTCGTGCAGGCAAACCCGCAGACCCCTCTGGCCCGAACCCACCACTGCGAAGATCCCACTTTTCTTCCATCCGTAAAGGGGTCCTCCTTGAGGAGTGGAGGAACATGGGGAGGCCCCCAGGAGATGGCTTTTCTCCAAGCCGCGGCTGGCTCCTTTCGGGCCTATACGTGGGCCGCGCGTGCGCACTCAGGCTCCCCACAACAGGCCTCCCTCGGGTCACGGGACCCACCCTTGAGGTGTCTCCTGACCCAGCCTGGAGGGGTCATGTGACCCACACCTGGGGGGTCTCGTGACGCACCCCTGAGGGGTCACGTGACCCACCCCTGGGGGGTCTCGTGACCCACCACTGAGGGGTCACGTGACCCACCCTTGAGGGGTCACGTGACCCACACCTGCGGGTTCTCGTGACGCACCTCTGAGGTGTCACGTGACCCACCACTGGGGGGTCTCGTGACCCACCCCCGAGGGGTCACGTGACCCACACCTGCGGGGTCACGTGACCCACACCTGCGGGGTCACGTGACCCACCCCTGGGGTTCACGTGACGCACCCCTGAGGGGTCACGTGACCCACCCCTGAGGGGTCTCGTGACCCACCCCTGAGGGGTCACGTGACCCACCCTTGAGGGGTTTCGTGACCCACCCTTGCGGGGTCTCGTGACCCACCCTTGGGAGGTCACCTGTCCCACCCTGGAGGGGTCAGGTGACCCGCCCTTGAGAGGTCACAGCAGTTTCACAGGGTCCCTGCGCACCTGTCCATGGAAACAGAAGCCCTCCCTGCCACTCAGAGGACCGCGCTATTTCCCCTAGGCCACACTGCCCAGCAGCACTCTCAGCCCCGCACAGACAGTGTGCTAAGGACAGACTTGGATACCGGGGGCCTGGGCGGGGGATTTTCCATGGAACTCTCTAAGGGCCCGGTGCCCTGTGTCGCCCCGGAGTGCCCATGCCCTTCCTTGACCCCGCAGGACCCTTGCATCCAGCAATAAGCAGCCGTCTGCCTCCACGGGTCTCAAACACCTGGGCCCGGTGTGCGGGCACCTGGCGTACGTGGAGGCAAACCCCTGACCCCTCTGGCCCGAACCCACCACTGCGAAGATCCCCCTTTTCTTCCATCCGTAAAGGGGCCCTCCCTGGGGAGTGGAGGAACATGGGGAGGCCCCCAGGAGATGGCTTTTCTCCGAGCCGCGGCTGGCTCCTTTCGGGCATATACGTGGGCTGCGCATGCGCACTCAGGCTCCCAAGCACACGCCTCCCTCGGCTCACCTGACCCACCCTTTAGAGGTCACAGCAGTTCCACAGGGTCCCTGGGCACCTGTCCGTGGACACAGGAGCCCTCCCTGCCACCTAAAGGACCACGCGATTTCCGCTGGGGAACACTCCCCAGAAGCACTCCCAGCCTCACACAGACACTGTGCGCAGGATAAACTTGTGGACCAGGGGCCTGGGCGGGGAATTTTCCAGGGAACTCTCTAAAGGCCAGGTGCCCTCTGTCGCCCTGGGAGTGCCCACGCCATCCCTTAACCCTGCAGGACACTATCATCCAGGAATAAGCAGCCCTCTGCCTCCACGGGGCTCAAACACCTGGGCCCGTTGTGCGAGCACCTGGCGTTCGTGCAGGCAAACCCGCAGACCCCTCTGGCCCGAACCCACCACTGCGAAGATCCCACTTTTCTTCCATCCGTAAAGGGGTCCTCCTTGAGGAGTGGAGGAACATGGGGAGGCCTCCAGGAGATGGCTTTTCTCCGAGCCGCGGCTGGCTCCTTTCGGGCCTATACGTGGGCCGCGCGTGCGCACTCAGGCTCCCCACAACAGGCCTCCCTTGGGTCACGGGACCCACCATTCAGGTGTCTCCTGACCCAGCCTGGAGGGGTCATGTGACCCACACCTGGGGGGTCTCGTGACGCACCCTTGAGGGGTCACGTGACCCACACCTGGGGGGTCTCATGACGCACCCCTGAGGTGTCACGTGACCCACCCCTGGGGGGTCTCGTGACGCACCCCTGAGGGGTCACGTGACCCACCCCTGGGGGGTCTCGTGACCCACCCCTGAGGGGTCACGTGACCCACCCTTGAGGGGTTTCGTGACCCACCCTTGCGGGGTCTCGTGACCCACCCTTGGGAGGTCACCTGTCCCACCCTGGAGGGGTCAGGTGACCCGCCCTTGAGAGGTCACAGCAGTTTCACAGGGTCCCTGCGCACCTGTCCATGGAAACAGAAGCCCTCCCTGCCACTCAGAGGACCGCGCTATTTCCCCTAGGCCACACTGCCCAGCAGCACTCTCAGCCCCACACAGACAGTGTGCTAAGGACAGACTTGGATACCGGGGGCCTGGGCGGGGGATTTTCCATGGAACTCTCTAAGGGCCCGGTGCCCTGTGTCGCCCGGGAGTGCCCATGCCCTTCCTTGACCCCGCAGGACACTTGCATCCAGCAATAAGCAGCCGTCTGCCTCCACGGGGCTCAAACACCTGGGCCCGGTGTGCGGGCACCTGGCGTACGTGGAGGCAAACCCCTGACCCCTCTGGCCCGAACCCACCACTGCGAAGATCCCCCTTTTCTTCCATCCGTAAAGGGGCCCTCCCTGGGGAGTGGAGGAACATGGGGAGGCCCCCAGGAGATGGCTTTTCTCCGAGCCGCGGCTGGCTCGTTTCGGGCCTATACGTGGGCCGCGCATGCGCACTCAGGCTCCCAAGCACACGCCTTCCTCGGCTCACCTGACCCACCCTTTAGAGGTCACAGCAGTTCCACAGGGTCCCTGGGCACCTGTCCGTGGACACAGGAGCCCTCCCTGCCACCTAAAGGACCACGCGATTTCCGCTGGGGAACACTCCCCAGAAGCACTCCCAGCCTCGCACAGACACTGTGCGCAGGATAGACTTGTGGACCAGGGGCCTGGGCGGGGAATTTTCCAGGGAACTCTCTAAAGGCCAGGTGCCCTCTGTCGCCCTGGGAGTGCCCACGCCATCCCTTAACCCTGCAGGACACTATCATCCAGCAATAAGCAGCCCTCTGCCTCCACGGGGCTCAAACACCTGGGCCCGTTGTGCGAGCACCTGGCGTTCGTGCAGGCAAACCCGCAGACCCCTCTGGCCCGAACCCACCACTGCGAAGATCCCACTTTTCTTCCATCCGTAAAGGGGTCCTCCTTGAGGAGTGGAGGAACATGGGGAGGCCCCCAGGAGATGGCTTTTCTCCGAGCCGCGGCTGGCTCCTTTCGGGCCTATACGTGGGCCGCGCGTGCGCACTCAGGCTCCCCACAACAGGCCTCCCTCGGGTCACGGGACCCACCCTTGAGGTGTCTCCTGACCCACCCTTGAGGGGTCACGTGACCCACACCTGGGGGGTCTCGTGACACACCCCTGAGGGGTCACGTGACCCACCCCTGAGGGGTCACGTGACACACCCTTGAGGGGTCACATGACCCACCCCTGGGGGGTCTCGTGACCCACCCCTGAGGGGTCACGTGACCCACACCTGCGGGGTCACGTGACCCACCCCGGGGGGTCTCGTGACGCACCCCTGAGGGGTCACGTGACCCACTCCTGGGGGGTCTCGTGACGCACCCCTGAGGGGTCACGTGATCCACCCTTGAGGGGTTTCGTGACCCACCCTTTTGGGGTCACGTGACCCACCCTTGCGGGGTCTCGTGACCCACCCTTGGGAGGTCACCTGTCCCACCCTGGAGGGGTCAGGTGACCCGCCCTTGAGAGGTCACAGCAGTTTCACAGGGTCCCTGCGCACCTGTCCATGGAAACAGAAGCCCTCCCTTCCACTCAGAGGACCGCGCTATTTCCCCTAGGCCACACTGCCCAGCAGCACTCTCAGCCCCGCACAGACAGTGTGCTAAGGACAGACTTGGATACCGGGGGCCTGGGCGGGGGATTTTCCATGGAACTCTCTAAGGGCCCGGTGCCCTGTGTCGCCCGGGAGTGCCCATGCCCTTCCTTGACGCCGCAGGACACTTGCATCCAGCAATAAGCAGCCGTCTGCCTCCACGGGGCTCAAACACCTGGGCCCGGTGTGCGGGCACCTGGCGTACGTGCAGGCAAACCCGCAGACCCCTCTGGCCCGAACCCACCACTGCGAAGATCCCACTTTTCTTCCATCCGTAAAGGGGTACTCCTTGAGGAGTGGAGGAACATGGGGAGGCCCCCAGGAGATGGCTTTTCTCCGAGCCGCGGCTGGCTCCTTTCGGGCCTATACCTGGGCCGCGCGTGCGCACTCAGGCTCCCCACAACAGGCCTCCCTCGGGTCACGGGACCCACCCTTGAGGTGTCTCCTGACCCAGCCTGGAGGGGTCATGTGACCCACACCTGGGGGGTCTCGTGACGCACCCCTGAGGGGTCACGTGACCCACCCCTGGGGGGTCTCGTGACCCACCACTGAGGGGTCACGTGACCCACCCTTGAGGGGTCACGTGACCCACACCTGGGGGTTCTCGTGACGCACCTCTGAGGTGTCACGTGACCCACCACTGGGGGGTCTCGTGACCCACCCCCGAGGGGTCACGTGACCCACACCTGCGGGGTCACGTGACCCACACCTGCGGGGTCACGTGACCCACCCCTGGGGGTTCACGTGACGCACCCCTGAGGGGTCACGTGACCCACCCCTGAGGGGTCTCGTGACCCACCCCTGAGGGGTCACGTGACCCACCCTTGAGGGGTTTCGTGACCCACCCTTTTGGGGTCACGTGACCCACCCTTCCGGGGTCTCGTGACCCACCCTTGGGAGGTCACCTGTCCCACCCTGGAGGGGTCAGGTGACCCGCCCTTGAGAGGTCACAGCAGTTTCACAGGGTCCCTGCGCACCTGTCCATGGAAACAGAAGCCCTCCCTGCCACTCAGAGGACCGCGCTATTTCCCCTAGGCCACACTGCCCAGCAGCACTCTCAGCCCCACACAGACAGTGTGCTAAGGATAGACTTGGATACCGGGGGCCTGGGCGGGGGATTTTCCATGGAACTCTCTAAGGGCCCGGTGCCCTGTGTCGCCCGGGAGTGCCCATGCCCTTCCTTGACCCCGCAGGACACTTGCATCCAGCAATAAGCAGCCGTCTGCCTCCACGGGGCTCAAACACCTGGGCCCGGTGTGCGGGCACCTGGCGTACGTGGAGGCAAACCCCTGACCCCTCTGGCCCGAACCCACCACTGCGAAGATCCCCCTTTTCTTCCATCCGTAAAGGGGCCCTCCCTGGGGAGTGGAGGAACATGGGGAGGCCCCCAGGAGATGGCTTTTCTCCGAGCCGCGGCTGGCTCCTTTCGGGCCTATACGTGGGCTGCGCATGCGCACTCAGGCTCCCAAGCACACGCCTCCCTCGGCTCACCTGACCCACCCTTTAGAGGTCACAGCAGTTCCACAGGGTCCCTGGGCACCTGTCCGTGGACACAGGAGCCCTCCCTGCCACCTAAAGGACCACGCGATTTCCGCTGGGGAACACTCCCCAGAAGCACTCCCAGCCTCACACAGACACTGTGCGCAGGATAGACTTGTGGACCAGGGGCCTGGGCGGGGAATTTTCCAGGGAACTCTCTAAAGGCCAGGTGCCCTCTGTCGCCCTGGGAGTGCCCACGCCATCCCTTAACCCTGCAGGACACTATCATCCAGCAATAAGCAGCCCTCTGCCTCCACGGGGCTCAAACACCTGGGCCCGTTGTGCGAGCACCTGGCGTTCGTGCAGGCAAACCCGCAGACCCCTCTGGCCCGAACCCACCACTGCGAAGATCCCACTTTTCTTCCATCCGTAAAGGGGTCCTCCTTGAGGAGTGGAGGAACATGGGGAGGCCCCCAGGAGATGGCTTTTCTCCGAGCCGCGGCTGGCTCCTTTCGGGCCTATACGTGGGCCCCGCGTGCGCACTCAGGCTCCCCACAATAGGCCTCCCTCGGGTCACGGGACCCACCCTTGAGGTGTCTCCTGACCCACCCTTGAGGGGTCACGTGACCCACACCTGGGGGGTCTCGTGACACACCCCTGAGGGGTCACGTGACCCACCCCTGAGGGGTCACGTGACCCACCCTTGAGGGGTCACGTGACCCACACCTGGGGGGTCTCGTGACGCACCCCTGAGGTGTCACGTGACCCACCCCTGGGGGGTCTCGTGACGCACCCCTGAGGGGTCACGTGACCCACCCCTGAGGGGTCTCGTGACCCACCCCTGAGGGGTCACGTGACCCACCCTTGAGGGGTTTCGTGACCCACCCTTGGGAGGTCACCTGTCCCACCCTGGAGGGGTCAGGTGACCCGCCCTTGAGAGGTCACAGCAGTTTCACAGGGTCCCTGCGCACCTGTCCATGGAAACAGAAGCCCTCCCTGCCACTCAGAGGACCGCGCTATTTCCCCTAGGCCACACTGCCCAGCAGCACTCTCAGCCCCGCACAGACAGTGTGCTAAGGACAGACTTGGATACCGGGGGCCTGGGCGGGGGATTTTCCATGGAACTCTCTAAGGGCCCGGTGCCCTGTGTCGCCCGGGAGTGCCCATGCCCTTCCTTGACCCCGCAGGACACTTGCATCCAGCAATAAGCAGCCGTCTGCCTCCACGGGGCTCAAACACCTGGGCCCGGTGTGCGGGCACCTGGCGTACGTGGAGGCAAACCCCTGACCCCTCTGGCCCGAACCAACCACTGCGAAGATCCCCCTTTTCTTCCATCCGTAAAGGGGCCCTCCCTGGGGAGTGGAGGAACATGGGGAGGCCCCCAGGAGATGGCTTTTCTCCGAGCCGCGGCTGGCTCCTTTCGGGCCTATACGTGGGCCGCGCATGCGCACTCAGGCTCCCAAGCACACGCCTTCCTCGGCTCACCTGACCCACCCTTTAGAGGTCACAGCAGTTCCACAGGGTCCCTGGGCACCTGTCCGTGGACACAGGAGCCCTCCCTGCCACCTAAAGGACCACGCGATTTCCGCTGGGGAACACTCCCCAGAAGCACTCCCAGCCTCGCACAGACACTGTGCGCAGGATAGACTTGTGGACCAGGGGCCTGGGCGGGGAATTTTCCAGGGAACTCTCTAAAGGCCAGGTGCCCTCTGTCGCCCTGGGAGTGCCCACGCCATCCCTTAACCCTGCAGGACACTATCATCCAGCAATAAGCAGCCCTCTGCCTCCACGGGGCTCAAACACCTGGGCCCGTTGTGCGAGCACCTGGCGTTCGTGCAGGCAAACCCGCAGACCCCTCTGGCCCGAACCCACCACTGCGAAGATCCCACTTTTCTTCCATCCGTAAAGGGGTCCTCCTTGAGGAGTGGAGGAACATGGGGAGGCCCCCAGGAGATGGCTTTTCTCCAAGCCGCGGCTGGCTCCTTTCGGGCCTATACGTGGGCCGCGCGTGCGCACTCAGGCTCCCCACAACAGGCCTCCCTCGGGTCACGGGACCCACCCTTGAGGTGTCTCCTGACCCAGCCTGGAGGGGTCATGTGACCCACACCTGGGGGGTCTCGTGACGCACCCCTGAGGGGTCACGTGACCCACCCCTGGGGGGTCTCGTGACCCACCACTGAGGGGTCACGTGACCCACCCTTGAGGGGTCACGTGACCCACACCTGCGGGTTCTCGTGACGCACCTCTGAGGTGTCACGTGACCCACCACTGGGGGGTCTCGTGACCCACCCCCGAGGGGTCACGTGACCCACACCTGCGGGGTCACGTGACCCACACCTGCGGGGTCACGTGACCCACCCCTGGGGTTCACGTGACGCACCCCTGAGGGGTCACGTGACCCACCCCTGAGGGGTCTCGTGACCCACCCCTGAGGGGTCACGTGACCCACCCTTGAGGGGTTTCGTGACCCACCCTTGCGGGGTCTCGTGACCCACCCTTGGGAGGTCACCTGTCCCACCCTGGAGGGGTCAGGTGACCCGCCCTTGAGAGGTCACAGCAGTTTCACAGGGTCCCTGCGCACCTGTCCATGGAAACAGAAGCCCTCCCTGCCACTCAGAGGACCGCGCTATTTCCCCTAGGCCACACTGCCCAGCAGCACTCTCAGCCCCGCACAGACAGTGTGCTAAGGACAGACTTGGATACCGGGGGCCTGGGCGGGGGATTTTCCATGGAACTCTCTAAGGGCCCGGTGCCCTGTGTCGCCCCGGAGTGCCCATGCCCTTCCTTGACCCCGCAGGACCCTTGCATCCAGCAATAAGCAGCCGTCTGCCTCCACGGGTCTCAAACACCTGGGCCCGGTGTGCGGGCACCTGGCGTACGTGGAGGCAAACCCCTGACCCCTCTGGCCCGAACCCACCACTGCGAAGATCCCCCTTTTCTTCCATCCGTAAAGGGGCCCTCCCTGGGGAGTGGAGGAACATGGGGAGGCCCCCAGGAGATGGCTTTTCTCCGAGCCGCGGCTGGCTCCTTTCGGGCATATACGTGGGCTGGGCATGCGCACTCAGGCTCCCAAGCACACGCCTCCCTCGGCTCACCTGACCCACCCTTTAGAGGTCACAGCAGTTCCACAGGGTCCCTGGGCACCTGTCCGTGGACACAGGAGCCCTCCCTGCCACCTAAAGGACCACGCGATTTCCGCTGGGGAACACTCCCCAGAAGCACTCCCAGCCTCACACAGACACTGTGCGCAGGATAGACTTGTGGACCAGGGGCCTGGGCGGGGAATTTTCCAGGGAACTCTCTAAAGGCCAGGTGCCCTCTGTCGCCCTGGGAGTGCCCACGCCATCCCTTAACCCTGCAGGACACTATCATCCAGCAATAAGCAGCCCTCTGCCTCCACGGGGCTCAAACACCTGGGCCCGTTGTGCGAGCACCTGGCGTTCGTGCAGGCAAACCCGCAGACCCCTCTGGCCCGAACCCACCACTGCGAAGATCCCACTTTTCTTCCATCCGTAAAGGGGTCCTCCTTGAGGAGTGGAGGAACATGGGGAGGCCTCCAGGAGATGGCTTTTCTCCGAGCCGCGGCTGGCTCCTTTCGGGCCTATACGTGGGCCGCGCGTGCGCACTCAGGCTCCCCACAACAGGCCTCCCTTGGGTCACGGGACCCACCCTTCAGGTGTCTCCTGACCCAGCCTGGAGGGGTCATGTGACCCACACCTGGGGGGTCTCGTGACGCACCCTTGAGGGGTCACGTGACCCACACCTGGGGGGTCTCATGACGCACCCCTGAGGTGTCACGTGACCCACCCCTGGGGGGTCTCGTGACGCACCCCTGAGGGGTCACGTGACCCACCCCTGGGGGGTCTCGTGACCCACCCCTGAGGGGTCACGTGACCCACCCTTGAGGGGTTTCGTGACCCACCCTTGCGGGGTCTCGTGACCCACCCTTGGGAGGTCACCTGTCCCACCCTGGAGGGGTCAGGTGACCCGCCCTTGAGAGGTCACAGCAGTTTCACAGGGTCCCTGCGCACCTGTCCATGGAAACAGAAGCCCTCCCTGCCACTCAGAGGACCGCGCTATTTCCCCTAGGCCACACTGCCCAGCAGCACTCTCAGCCCCGCACAGACAGTGTGCTAAGGACAGACTTGGATACCGGGGGCCTGGGCGGGGGATTTTCCATGGAACTCTCTAAGGGCCCGGTGCCCTGTGTCGCCCGGGAGTGCCCATGCCCTTCCTTGACCCCGCAGGACACTTGCATCCAGCAATAAGCAGCCGTCTGCCTCCACGGGGCTCAAACACCTGGGCCCGGTGTGCGGGCACCTGGCGTACGTGGAGGCAAACCCCTGACCCCTCTGGCCCGAACCCACCACTGCGAAGATCCCCCTTTTCTTCCATCCGTAAAGGGGCCCTCCCTGGGGAGTGGAGGAACATGGGGAGGCCCCCAGGAGATGGCTTTTCTCCGAGCCGCGGCTGGCTCGTTTCGGGCCTATACGTGGGCCGCGCATGCGCACTCAGGCTCCCAAGCACACGCCTTCCTCGGCTCACCTGACCCACCCTTTAGAGGTCACAGCAGTTCCACAGGGTCCCTGGGCACCTGTCCGTGGACACAGGAGCCCTCCCTGCCACCTAAAGGACCACGCGATTTCCGCTGGGGAACACTCCCCAGAAGCACTCCCAGCCTCGCACAGACACTGTGCGCAGGATAGACTTGTGGACAAGGGGCCTGGGCGGGGAATTTTCCAGGGAACTCTCTAAAGGCCAGGTGCCCTCTGTCGCCCTGGGAGTGCCCACGCCATCCCTTAACCCTGCAGGACACTATCATCCAGCAATAAGCAGCCCTCTGCCTCCACGGGGCTCAAACACCTGGGCCCGTTGTGCGAGCACCTGGCGTTCGTGCAGGCAAACCCGCAGACCCCTCTGGCCCGAACCCACCACTGCGAAGATCCCACTTTTCTTCCATCCGTAAAGGGGTCCTCCTTGAGGAGTGGAGGAACATGGGGAGGCCCCCAGGAGATGGCTTTTCTCCGAGCCGCGGCTGGCTCCTTTCGGGCCTATACGTGGGCCGCGCGTGCGCACTCAGGCTCCCCACAACAGGCCTCCCTCGGGTCACGGGACCCACCCTTGAGGTGTCTCCTGACCCACCCTTGAGGGGTCACGTGACCCACACCTGGGGGGTCTCGTGACACACCCCTGAGGGGTCACGTGACCCACCCCTGAGGGGTCACGTGACACACCCTTGAGGGGTCACATGACCCACCCCTGGGGGGTCTCGTGACCCACCCCTGAGGGGTCACGTGACCCACACCTGCGGGGTCACGTGACCCACCCCGGGGGGTCTCGTGACGCACCCCTGAGGGGTCACGTGACCCACTCCTGGGGGGTCTCGTGACGCACCCCTGAGGGGTCACGTGACCCACCCTTGAGGGGTTTCGTGACCCACCCTTGCGGGGTCTCGTGACCCACCCTTGGGAGGTCACCTGTCCCACCCTGGAGGGGTCAGGTGACCCGCCCTTGAGAGGTCACAGCAGTTTCACAGGGTCCCTGCGCACCTGTCCATGGAAACAGAAGCCCTCCCTGCCACTCAGAGGACCGCGCTATTTCCCCTAGGCCACACTGCCCAGCAGCACTCTCAGCCCCGCACAGACAGTGTGCTAAGGACAGACTTGGATACCGGGGGCCTGGGCGGGGGATTTTCCATGGAACTCTCTAAGGGCCCGGTGCCCTGTGTCGCCCGGGAGTGCCCATGCCCTTCCTTGACCCCGCAGGACACTTGCATCCAGCAATAAGCAGCCGTCTGCCTCCACGGGGCTCAAACACCTGGGCCCGGTGTGCGGGCACCTGGCGTACGTGGAGGCAAACCCCTGACCCCTCTGGCCCGAACCCACCACTGCGAAGATCCCCCTTTTCTTCCATCCGTAAAGGGGCCCTCCCTGGGGAGTGGAGGAACATGGGGAGGCCCCCAGGAGATGGCTTTTCTCCGAGCCGCGGCTGGCTCCTTTCGGGCCTATACGTGGGCCGCGCATGCGCACTCAGGCTCCCAAGCACACGCCTTCCTCGGCTCACCTGACCCACCCTTTAGAGGTCACAGCAGTTCCACAGGGTCCCTGGGCACCTGTCCGTGGACACAGGAGCCCTCCCTGCCACCTAAAGGACCACGCGATTTCCGCTGGGGAACACTCCCCAGAAGCACTCCCAGCCTCGCACAGACACTGTGCGCAGGATAGACTTGTGGACCAGGGGCCTGGGCGGGGAATTTTCCAGGGAACTCTCTAAAGGCCAGGTGCCCTCTGTCGCCCTGGGAGTGCCCACGCCATCCCTTAACCCTGCAGGACACTATCATCCAGCAATAAGCAGCCCTCTGCCTCCACGGGGCTCAAACACCTGGGCCCGTTGTGCGAGCACCTGGCGTTCGTGCAGGCAAACCCGCAGACCCCTCTGGCCCGAACCCACCACTGCGAAGATCCCACTTTTCTTCCATCCGTAAAGGGGTCCTCCTTGAGGAGTGGAGGAACATGGGGAGGCCCCCAGGAGATGGCTTTTCTCCGAGCCGCGGCTGGCTCCTTTCGGGCCTATACGTGGGCCGCGCGTGCGCACTCAGGCTCCCCACAACAGGCCTCCCTCGGGTCACGGGACCCACCCTTGAGGTGTCTCCTGACCCACCCTTGAGGGGTCACGTGACCCACACCTGGGGGGTCTCGTGACACACCCCTGAGGGGTCACGTGACCCACCCCTGAGGGGTCACGTGACACACCCTTGAGGGGTCACTTGACCCACCCCTGGGGGGTCTCGTGACCCACCCCTGAGGGGTCACGTGACCCACACCTGCGGGGTCACGTGACCCACCCCGGGGGGTCTCGTGACGCACCCCTGAGGGGTCACGTGACCCACTCCTGGGGGGTCTCGTGACGCACCCCTGAGGGGTCACGTGATCCACCCTTGAGGGGTTTCGTGACCCACCCTTTTGGGGTCACGTGACCCACCCTTGCGGGGTCTCGTGACCCACCCTTGGGAGGTCACCTGTCCCACCCTGGAGGGGTCAGGTGACCCGCCCTTGAGAGGTCACAGCAGTTTCACAGGGTCCCTGCGCACCTGTCCATGGAAACAGAAGCCCTCCCTTCCACTCAGAGGACCGCGCTATTTCCCCTAGGCCACACTGCCCAGCAGCACTCTCAGCCCCGCACAGACAGTGTGCTAAGGACAGACTTGGATACCGGGGGCCTGGGCGGGGGATTTTCCATGGAACTCTCTAAGGGCCCGGTGCCCTGTGTCGCCCGGGAGTGCCCATGCCCTTCCTTGACCCCGCAGGACACTTGCATCCAGCAATAAGCAGCCGTCTGCCTCCACGGGGCTCAAACACCTGGGCCCGGTGTGCGGGCACCTGGCGTACGTGGAGGCAAACCCCTGACCCCTCTGGCCCGAACCCACCACTGCGAAGATCCCCCTTTTCTTCCATCCGTAAAGGGGCCCTCCTGGGGAGTGGAGGAACATGGGGAGGCCCCCAGGAGATGGCTTTTCTCCGAGCCGCGGCTGGCTCCTTTCGGGCCTATACGTGGGCTGCGCATGCGCACTCAGGCTCCCAAGCACACGCCTCCCTCGGCTCACCTGACCCACCCTTTAGAGGTCACAGCAGTTCCACAGGGTCCCTGGGCACCTGTCCGTGGACACAGGAGCCCTCCCTGCCACCTAAAGGACCACGCGATTTCCGCTGGGGAACACTCCCCAGAAGCACTCCCAGCCTCCCACAGACACTGTGCGCAGGATAGACTTGTGGACCAGGGGCCTGGGCGGGGAATTTTCCAGGGAACTCTCTAAAGGCCAGGTGCCCTCTGTCGCCCTGGGAGTGCCCACGCCATCCCTTAACCCTGCAGGACACTATCATCCAGCAATAAGCAGCCCTCTGCCTCCACGGGGCTCAAACACCTGGGCCCGTTGTGCGAGCACCTGGCGTTCGTGCAGGCAAACCCGCAGACCCCTCTGGCCCGAACCCACCACTGCGAAGATCCCACTTTTCTTCCATCCGTAAAGGGGTCCTCCTTGAGGAGTGGAGGAACATGGGGAGGCCCCCAGGAGATGGCTTTTCTCCGAGCCGCGGCTGGCTCCTTTCGGGCCTATACGTGGGCTGCGCGTGCGCACTCAGGCTCCCCACAACAGGCCTCCCTCGGGTCACGGGACCCACCCTTGAGGTGTCTCCTGACCCACCCTTGAGGGGTCACGTGACCCACACCTGGGGGGTCTCGTGACACACCCCTGAGGGGTCACGTGACCCACCCCTGGGGGGTCTCGTGACCCACCCCTGAGGGGTCACGTGACCCACCCTTGAGGGGTCACGTGACCCACACCTGGGGGGTCTCGTGACGCACCCCTGAGGTGTCACGTGACCCACCCCTGGGGGGTCTCGTGACGCACCCCTGAGGGGTCACGTGACCCACCCCTGAGGGGTCTCGTGACCCACCCCTGAGGGGTCACGTGACCCACCCTTGAGGGGTTTCGTGACCCACCCTTGCGGGGTCTCGTGACCCACCCTTGGGAGGTCACCTGTCCCACCCTGGAGGGGTCAGGTGACCCGCCCTTGAGAGGTCACAGCAGTTTCACAGGGTCCCTGCGAACCTGTCCATGGAAACAGAAGCCCTCCCTGCCACTCAGAGGACCGCGCTATTTCCCCTAGGCCACACTGCCCAGCAGCACTCTCAGCCCCGCACAGACAGTGTGCTAAGGACAGACTTGGATACCGGGGGCCTGGGCGGGGGATTTTCCATGGAACTCTCTAAGGGCCCGGTGCCCTGTGTCGCCCCGGAGTGCCCATGCCCTTCCTTGACCCCGCAGGACACTTGCATCCAGCAATAAGCAGCCGTCTGCCTCCACGGGGCTCAAACACCTGGGCCCGGTGTGCGGGCACCTGGCGTACGTGGAGGCAAACCCCTGACCCCTCTGGCCCGAACCCACCACTGCGAAGATCCCCCTTTTCTTCCATCCGTAAAGGGGCCCTCCCTGGGGAGTGGAGGAACATGGGGAGGCCCCCAGGAGATGGCTTTTCTCCGAGCCGCGGCTGGCTCCTTTCGGGCCTATACGTGGGCTGCGCATGCGCACTCAGGCTCCCAAGCACACGCCTCCCTCGGCTCACCTGACCCACCCTTTAGAGGTCACAGCAGTTCCACAGGGTCCCTGGGCACCTGTCCGTGGACACAGGAGCCCTCCCTGCCACCTAAAGGACCACGCGATTTCCGCTGGGGGAACACTCCCCAGAAGCACTCCCAGCCTCGCACAGACACTGTGCGCAGGATAGACTTGTGGACCAGGGGCCTGGGCGGGGAATTTTCCAGGGAACTCTCTAAAGGCCAGGTGCCCTCTGTCGCCCTGGGAGTGCCCACGCCATCCCTTAACCCTGCAGGACACTATCATCCAGCAATAAGCAGCCCTCTGCCTCCACGGGGCTCAAACACCTGGGCCCGTTGTGCGAGCACCTGGCGTTCGTGCAGGCAAACCCGCAGACCCCTCTGGCCCGAACCCACCACTGCGAAGATCCCACTTTTCTTCCATCCGTAAAGGGGTCCTCCTTGAGGAGTGGAGGAACATGGGGAGGCCCCCAGGAGATGGCTTTTCTCCGAGCCGCGGCTGGCTCCTTTCGGGCCTATACGTGGGCCGCGCGTGCGCACTCAGGCTCCCCACAACAGGCCTCCCTCGGGTCACGGGACCCACCCTTGAGGTGTCTCCTGACCCACCCTTGAGGGGTCACGTGACCCACACCTGGGGGGTCTCGTGACACACCCCTGAGGGGTCACGTGACCCACCCCTGGGGGGTCTCGTGACCCACCCCTGAGGGGTCACGTGACCCACCCTTGAGGGGTCACGTGACCCACACCTGGGGGGTCTCGTGACGCACCCCTGAGGTGTCACGTGACCCACCCCTGGGGGGTCTCGTGACGCACCCCTGAGGGGTCACGTGACCCACCCCTGAGGGGTCTCGTGACCCACCCTTGAGGGGTTTCGTGACCCACCCTTGGGAGGTCACCTGTCCCACCCTGGAGGGGTCAGGTGACCCGCCCTTGAGAGGTCACAGCAGTTTCACAGGGTCCCTGCGAACCTGTCCATGGAAACAGAAGCCCTCCCTGCCACTCAGAGGACCGCGCTATTTCCCCTAGGCCACACTGCCCAGCAGCACTCTCAGCCCCGCACAGACAGTGTGCTAAGGACAGACTTGGATACCGGGGGCCTGGGCGGGGGATTTTCCATGGAACTCTCTAAGGGCCCGGTGCCCTGTGTCGCCCCGGAGTGCCCATGCCCTTCCTTGACCCCGCAGGACACTTGCATCCAGCAATAAGCAGCCGTCTGCCTCCACGGGGCTCAAACACCTGGGCCCGGTGTGCGGGCACCTGGCGTACGTGGAGGCAAACCCCTGACCCCTCTGGCCCGAACCCACCACTGCGAAGATCCCCCTTTTCTTCCATCCGTAAAGGGGCCCTCCCTGGGGAGTGGAGGAACATGGGGAGGCCCCCAGGAGATGGCTTTTCTCCGAGCCGCGGCTGGCTCCTTTCGGGCCTATACGTGGGCCGCGCATGCGCACTCAGGCTCCCAAGCACACGCCTTCCTCGGCTCACCTGACCCACCCTTTAGAGGTCACAGCAGTTCCACAGGGTCCCTGGGCACCTGTCCGTGGACACAGGAGCCCTCCCTGCCACCTAAAGGACCACGCGATTTCCGCTGGGGAACACTCCCCAGAAGCACTCCCAGCCTCGCACAGACACTGTGCGCAGGATAGACTTGTGGACCAGGGGCCTGGGCGGGGAATTTTCCAGGGAACTCTCTAAAGGCCAGGTGCCCTCTGTCGCCCTGGGAGTGCCCACGCCATCCCTTAACCCTGCAGGACACTATCATCCAGCAATAAGCAGCCCTCTGCCTCCACGGGGCTCAAACACCTGGGCCCGTTGTGCGAGCACCTGGCGTTCGTGCAGGCAAACCCGCAGACCCCTCTGGCCCGAACCCACCACTGCGAAGATCCCACTTTTCTTCCATCCGTAAAGGGGTCCTCCTTGAGGAGTGGAGGAACATGGGGAGGCCCCCAGGAGATGGCTTTTCTCCAAGCCGCGGCTGGCTCCTTTCGGGCCTATACGTGGGCCGCGCGTGCGCACTCAGGCTCCCCACAACAGGCCTCCCTCGGGTCACGGGACCCACCCTTGAGGTGTCTCCTGACCCAGCCTGGAGGGGTCATGTGACCCACACCTGGGGGGTCTCGTGACGCACCCCTGAGGGGTCACGTGACCCACCCCTGGGGGGTCTCGTGACCCACCACTGAGGGGTCACGTGACCCACCCTTGAGGGGTCACGTGACCCACACCTGCGGGTTCTCGTGACGCACCTCTGAGGTGTCACGTGACCCACCACTGGGGGGTCTCGTGACCCACCCCCGAGGGGTCACGTGACCCACACCTGCGGGGTCACGTGACCCACACCTGCGGGGTCACGTGACCCACCCCTGGGGTTCACGTGACGCACCCCTGAGGGGTCACGTGACCCACCCCTGAGGGGTCTCGTGACCCACCCCTGAGGGGTCACGTGACCCACCCTTGAGGGGTTTCGTGACCCACCCTTGCGGGGTCTCGTGACCCACCCTTGGGAGGTCACCTGTCCCACCCTGGAGGGGTCAGGTGACCCGCCCTTGAGAGGTCACAGCAGTTTCACAGGGTCCCTGCGCACCTGTCCATGGAAACAGAAGCCCTCCCTGCCACTCAGAGGACCGCGCTATTTCCCCTAGGCCACACTGCCCAGCAGCACTCTCAGCCCCGCACAGACAGTGTGCTAAGGACAGACTTGGATACCGGGGGCCTGGGCGGGGGATTTTCCATGGAACTCTCTAAGGGCCCGGTGCCCTGTGTCGCCCCGGAGTGCCCATGCCCTTCCTTGACCCCGCAGGACCCTTGCATCCAGCAATAAGCAGCCGTCTGCCTCCACGGGTCTCAAACACCTGGGCCCGGTGTGCGGGCACCTGGCGTACGTGGAGGCAAACCCCTGACCCCTCTGGCCCGAACCCACCACTGCGAAGATCCCCCTTTTCTTCCATCCGTAAAGGGGCCCTCCCTGGGGAGTGGAGGAACATGGGGAGGCCCCCAGGAGATGGCTTTTCTCCGAGCCGCGGCTGGCTCCTTTCGGGCATATACGTGGGCTGGGCATGCGCACTCAGGCTCCCAAGCACACGCCTCCCTCGGCTCACCTGACCCACCCTTTAGAGGTCACAGCAGTTCCACAGGGTCCCTGGGCACCTGTCCGTGGACACAGGAGCCCTCCCTGCCACCTAAAGGACCACGCGATTTCCGCTGGGGAACACTCCCCAGAAGCACTCCCAGCCTCACACAGACACTGTGCGCAGGATAGACTTGTGGACCAGGGGCCTGGGCGGGGAATTTTCCAGGGAACTCTCTAAAGGCCAGGTGCCCTCTGTAGCCCTGGGAGTGCCCACGCCATCCCTTAACCCTGCAGGACACTATCATCCAGCAATAAGCAGCCCTCTGCCTCCACGGGGCTCAAACACCTGGGCCCGTTGTGCGAGCACCTGGCGTTCGTGCAGGCAAACCCGCAGACCCCTCTGGCCCGAACCCACCACTGCGAAGATCCCACTTTTCTTCCATCCGTAAAGGGGTCCTCCTTGAGGAGTGGAGGAACATGGGGAGGCCTCCAGGAGATGGCTTTTCTCCGAGCCGCGGCTGGCTCCTTTCGGGCCTATACGTGGGCCGCGCGTGCGCACTCAGGCTCCCCACAACAGGCCTCCCTTGGGTCACGGGACCCACCCTTCAGGTGTCTCCTGACCCAGCCTGGAGGGGTCATGTGACCCACACCTGGGGGGTCTCGTGACGCACCCTTGAGGGGTCACGTGACCCACACCTGGGGGGTCTCATGACGCACCCCTGAGGTGTCACGTGACCCACCCCTGGGGGGTCTCGTGACGCACCCCTGAGGGGTCACGTGACCCACCCCTGGGGGGTCTCGTGACCCACCCCTGAGGGGTCACGTGACCCACCCTTGAGGGGTTTCGTGACCCACCCTTGCGGGGTCTCGTGACCCACCCTTGGGAGGTCACCTGTCCCACCCTGGAGGGGTCAGGTGACCCGCCCTTGAGAGGTCACAGCAGTTTCACAGGGTCCCTGCGCACCTGTCCATGGAAACAGAAGCCCTCCCTGCCACTCAGAGGACCGCGCTATTTCCCCTAGGCCACACTGCCCAGCAGCACTCTCAGCCCCGCACAGACAGTGTGCTAAGGACAGACTTGGATACCGGGGGCCTGGGCGGGGGATTTTCCATGGAACTCTCTAAGGGCCCGGTGCCCTGTGTCGCCCGGGAGTGCCCATGCCCTTCCTTGACCCCGCAGGACACTTGCATCCAGCAATAAGCAGCCGTCTGCCTCCACGGGGCTCAAACACCTGGGCCCGGTGTGCGGGCACCTGGCGTACGTGGAGGCAAACCCCTGACCCCTCTGGCCCGAACCCACCACTGCGAAGATCCCCCTTTTCTTCCATCCGTAAAGGGGCCCTCCCTGGGGAGTGGAGGAACATGGGGAGGCCCCCAGGAGATGGCTTTTCTCCGAGCCGCGGCTGGCTCGTTTCGGGCCTATACGTGGGCCGCGCATGCGCACTCAGGCTCCCAAGCACACGCCTTCCTCGGCTCACCTGACCCACCCTTTAGAGGTCACAGCAGTTCCACAGGGTCCCTGGGCACCTGTCCGTGGACACAGGAGCCCTCCCTGCCACCTAAAGGACCACGCGATTTCCGCTGGGGAACACTCCCCAGAAGCACTCCCAGCCTCGCACAGACACTGTGCGCAGGATAGACTTGTGGACCAGGGGCCTGGGCGGGGAATTTTCCAGGGAACTCTCTAAAGGCCAGGTGCCCTCTGTCGCCCTGGGAGTGCCCACGCCATCCCTTAACCCTGCAGGACACTATCATCCAGCAATAAGCAGCCCTCTGCCTCCACGGGGCTCAAACACCTGGGCCCGTTGTGCGAGCACCTGGCGTTCGTGCAGGCAAACCCGCAGACCCCTCTGGCCCGAACCCACCACTGCGAAGATCCCACTTTTCTTCCATCCGTAAAGGGGTCCTCCTTGAGGAGTGGAGGAACATGGGGAGGCCCCCAGGAGATGGCTTTTCTCCGAGCCGCGGCTGGCTCCTTTCGGGCCTATACGTGGGCCGCGCGTGCGCACTCAGGCTCCCCACAACAGGCCTCCCTCGGGTCACGGGACCCACCCTTGAGGTGTCTCCTGACCCACCCTTGAGGGGTCACGTGACCCACACCTGGGGGGTCTCGTGACACACCCCTGAGGGGTCACGTGACCCACCCCTGAGGGGTCACGTGACACACCCTTGAGGGGTCACATGACCCACCCCTGGGGGGTCTCGTGACCCACCCCTGAGGGGTCACGTGACCCACACCTGCGGGGTCACGTGACCCACCCCGGGGGGTCTCGTGACGCACCCCTGAGGGGTCACGTGACCCACTCCTGGGGGGTCTCGTGACGCACCCCTGAGGGGTCACGTGATCCACCCTTGAGGGGTTTCGTGACCCACCCTTTTGGGGTCACGTGACCCACCCTTGCGGGGTCTCGTGACCCACCCTTGGGAGGTCACCTGTCCCACCCTGGAGGGGTCAGGTGACCCGCCCTTGAGAGGTCACAGCAGTTTCACAGGGTCCCTGCGCACCTGTCCATGGAAACAGAAGCCCTCCCTTCCACTCAGAGGACCGCGCTATTTCCCCTAGGCCACACTGCCCAGCAGCACTCTCAGCCCCGCACAGACAGTGTGCTAAGGACAGACTTGGATACCGGGGGCCTGGGCGGGGGATTTTCCATGGAACTCTCTAAGGGCCCGGTGCCCTGTGTCGCCCGGGAGTGCCCATGCCCTTCCTTGACCCCGCAGGACACTTGCATCCAGCAATAAGCAGCCGTCTGCCTCCACGGGGCTCAAACACCTGGGCCCGGTGTGCGGGCACCTGGCGTACGTGGAGGCAAACCCCTGACCCCTCTGGCCCGAACCCACCACTGCGAAGATCCCCCTTTTCTTCCATCCGTAAAGGGGCCCTCCTGGGGAGTGGAGGAACATGGGGAGGCCCCCAGGAGATGGCTTTTCTCCGAGCCGCGGCTGGCTCCTTTCGGGCCTATACGTGGGCTGCGCATGCGCACTCAGGCTCCCAAGCACACGCCTCCCTCGGCTCACCTGACCCACCCTTTAGAGGTCACAGCAGTTCCACAGGGTCCCTTGGCACCTGTCCGTGGACACAGGAGCCCTCCCTGCCACCTAAAGGACCACGCGATTTCCGCTGGGGAACACTCCCCAGAAGCACTCCCAGCCTCCCACAGACACTGTGCGCAGGATAGACTTGTGGACCAGGGGCCTGGGCGGGGAATTTTCCAGGGAACTCTCTAAAGGCCAGGTGCCCTCTGTCGCCCTGGGAGTGCCCACGCCATCCCTTAACCCTGCAGGACACTATCATCCAGCAATAAGCAGCCCTCTGCCTCCACGGGGCTCAAACACCTGGGCCCGTTGTGCGAGCACCTGGCGTTCGTGCAGGCAAACCCGCAGACCCCTCTGGCCCGAACCCACCACTGCGAAGATCCCACTTTTCTTCCATCCGTAAAGGGGTCCTCCTTGAGGAGTGGAGGAACATGGGGAGGCCCCCAGGAGATGGCTTTTCTCCGAGCCGCGGCTGGCTCCTTTCGGGCCTATACGTGGGCTGCGCGTGCGCACTCAGGCTCCCCACAACAGGCCTCCCTCGGGTCACGGGACCCACCCTTGAGGTGTCTCCTGACCCACCCTTGAGGGGTCACGTGACCCACACCTGGGGGGTCTCGTGACACACCCCTGAGGGGTCACGTGACCCACCCCTGGGGGGTCTCGTGACCCACCCCTGAGGGGTCACGTGACCCACCCTTGAGGGGTCACGTGACCCACACCTGGGGGGTCTCGTGACGCACCCCTGAGGTGTCACGTGACACACCCCTGGGGGGTCTCGTGACGCACCCCTGAGGGGTCACGTGACCCACCCCTGAGGGGTCTCGTGACCCACCCCTGAGGGGTCACGTGACCCACCCTTGAGGGGTTTCGTGACCCACCCTTGCGGGGTCTCGTGACCCACCCTTGGGAGGTCACCTGTCCCACCCTGGAGGGGTCAGGTGACCCGCCCTTGAGAGGTCACAGCAGTTTCACAGGGTCCCTGCGAACCTGTCCATGGAAACAGAAGCCCTCCCTGCCACTCAGAGGACCGCGCTATTTCCCCTAGGCCACACTGCCCAGCAGCACTCTCAGCCCCGCACAGACAGTGTGCTAAGGACAGACTTGGATACCGGGGGCCTGGGCGGGGGATTTTCCATGGAACTCTCTAAGGGCCCGGTGCCCTGTGTCGCCCCGGAGTGCCCATGCCCTTCCTTGACCCCGCAGGACACTTGCATCCAGCAATAAGCAGCCGTCTGCCTCCACGGGGCTCAAACACCTGGGCCCGGTGTGCGGGCACCTGGCGTACGTGGAGGCAAACCCCTGACCCCTCTGGCCCGAACCCACCACTGCGAAGATCCCCCTTTTCTTCCATCCGTAAAGGGGCCCTCCCTGGGGAGTGGAGGAACATGGGGAGGCCCCCAGGAGATGGCTTTTCTCCGAGCCGCGGCTGGCTCCTTTCGGGCCTATACGTGGGCTGCGCATGCGCACTCAGGCTCCCAAGCACACGCCTCCCTCGGCTCACCTGACCCACCCTTTAGAGGTCACAGCAGTTCCACAGGGTCCCTGGGCACCTGTCCGTGGACACAGGAGCCCTCCCTGCCACCTAAAGGACCACGCGATTTCCGCTGGGGGAACACTCCCCAGAAGCACTCCCAGCCTCCCACAGACACTGTGCGCAGGATAGACTTGTGGACCAGGGGCCTGGGCGGGGAATTTTCCAGGGAACTCTCTAAAGGCCAGGTGCCCTCTGTCGCCCTGGGAGTGCCCACGCCATCCCTTAACCCTGCAGGACACTATCATCCAGCAATAAGCAGCCCTCTGCCTCCACGGGGCTCAAACACCTGGGCCCGTTGTGCGAGCACCTGGCGTTCGTGCAGGCAAACCCGCAGACCCCTCTGGCCCGAACCCACCACTGCGAAGATCCCACTTTTCTTCCATCCGTAAAGGGGTCCTCCTTGAGGAGTGGAGGAACATGGGGAGGCCCCCAGGAGATGGCTTTTCTCCAAGCCGCGGCTGGCTCCTTTCGGGCCTATACGTGGGCCGCGCGTGCGCACTCAGGCTCCCCACAACAGGCCTCCCTCGGGTCACGGGACCCACCCTTGAGGTGTCTCCTGACCCAGCCTGGAGGGGTCATGTGACCCACACCTGGGGGGTCTCGTGACGCACCCCTGAGGGGTCACGTGACCCACCCCTGGGGGGTCTCGTGACCCACCACTGAGGGGTCACGTGACCCACCCTTGAGGGGTCACGTGACCCACACCTGCGGGTTCTCGTGACGCACCTCTGAGGTGTCACGTGACCCACCACTGGGGGGTCTCGTGACCCACCCCCGAGGGGTCACGTGACCCACACCTGCGGGGTCACGTGACCCACCCCTGGGGTTCACGTGACGCACCCCTGAGGGGTCACGTGACCCACCCCTGAGGGGTCTCGTGACCCACCCCTGAGGGGTCACGTGACCCACCCTTGAGGGGTTTCGTGACCCACCCTTGCGGGGTCTCGTGACCCACCCTTGGGAGGTCACCTGTCCCACCCTGGAGGGGTCAGGTGACCCGCCCTTGAGAGGTCACAGCAGTTTCACAGGGTCCCTGCGCACCTGTCCATGGAAACAGAAGCCCTCCCTGCCACTCAGAGGACCGCGCTATTTCCCCTAGGCCACACTGCCCAGCAGCACTCTCAGCCCCGCACAGACAGTGTGCTAAGGACAGACTTGGATACCGGGGGCCTGGGCGGGGGATTTTCCATGGAACTCTCTAAGGGCCCGGTGCCCTGTGTCGCCCCGGAGTGCCCATGCCCTTCCTTGACCCCGCAGGACCCTTGCATCCAGCAATAAGCAGCCGTCTGCCTCCACGGGTCTCAAACACCTGGGCCCGGTGTGCGGGCACCTGGCGTACGTGGAGGCAAACCCCTGACCCCTCTGGCCCGAACCCACCACTGCGAAGATCCCCCTTTTCTTCCATCCGTAAAGGGGCCCTCCCTGGGGAGTGGAGGAACATGGGGAGGCCCCCAGGAGATGGCTTTTCTCCGAGCCGCGGCTGGCTCCTTTCGGGCATATACGTGGGCTGGGCATGCGCACTCAGGCTCCCAAGCACACGCCTCCCTCGGCTCACCTGACCCACCCTTTAGAGGTCACAGCAGTTCCACAGGGTCCCTGGGCACCTGTCCGTGGACACAGGAGCCCTCCCTGCCACCTAAAGGACCACGCGATTTCCGCTGGGGAACACTCCCCAGAAGCACTCCCAGCCTCACACAGACACTGTGCGCAGGATAGACTTGTGGACCAGGGGCCTGGGCGGGGAATTTTCCAGGGAACTCTCTAAAGGCCAGGTGCCCTCTGTCGCCCTGGGAGTGCCCACGCCATCCCTTAACCCTGCAGGACACTATCATCCAGCAATAAGCAGCCCTCTGCCTCCACGGGGCTCAAACACCTGGGCCCGTTGTGCGAGCACCTGGCGTTCGTGCAGGCAAACCCGCAGACCCCTCTGGCCCGAACCCACCACTGCGAAGATCCCACTTTTCTTCCATCCGTAAAGGGGTCCTCCTTGAGGAGTGGAGGAACATGGGGAGGCCTCCAGGAGATGGCTTTTCTCCGAGCCGCGGCTGGCTCCTTTCGGGCCTATACGTGGGCCGCGCGTGCGCACTCAGGCTCCCCACAACAGGCCTCCCTTGGGTCACGGGACCCACCCTTCAGGTGTCTCCTGACCCAGCCTGGAGGGGTCATGTGACCCACACCTGGGGGGTCTCGTGACGCACCCTTGAGGGGTCACGTGACCCACACCTGGGGGGTCTCATGACGCACCCCTGAGGTGTCACGTGACCCACCCCTGGGGGGTCTCGTGACGCACCCCTGAGGGGTCACGTGACCCACCCCTGGGGGGTCTCGTGACCCACCCCTGAGGGGTCACGTGACCCACCCTTGAGGGGTTTCGTGACCCACCCTTGCGGGGTCTCGTGACCCACCCTTGGGAGGTCACCTGTCCCACCCTGGAGGGGTCAGGTGACCCGCCCTTGAGAGGTCACAGCAGTTTCACAGGGTCCCTGCGCACCTGTCCATGGAAACAGAAGCCCTCCCTGCCACTCAGAGGACCGCGCTATTTCCCCTAGGCCACACTGCCCAGCAGCACTCTCAGCCCCGCACAGACAGTGTGCTAAGGACAGACTTGGATACCGGGGGCCTGGGCGGGGGATTTTCCATGGAACTCTCTAAGGGCCCGGTGCCCTGTGTCGCCCGGGAGTGCCCATGCCCTTCCTTGACCCCGCAGGACACTTGCATCCAGCAATAAGCAGCCGTCTGCCTCCACGGGGCTCAAACACCTGGGCCCGGTGTGCGGGCACCTGGCGTACGTGGAGGCAAACCCCTGACCCCTCTGGCCCGAACCCACCACTGCGAAGATCCCCCTTTTCTTCCATCCGTAAAGGGGCCCTCCCTGGGGAGTGGAGGAACATGGGGAGGCCCCCAGGAGATGGCTTTTCTCCGAGCCGCGGCTGGCTCGTTTCGGGCCTATACGTGGGCCGCGCATGCGCACTCAGGCTCCCAAGCACACGCCTTCCTCGGCTCACCTGACCCACCCTTTAGAGGTCACAGCAGTTCCACAGGGTCCCTGGGCACCTGTCCGTGGACACAGGAGCCCTCCCTGCCACCTAAAGGACCACGCGATTTCCGCTGGGGAACACTCCCCAGAAGCACTCCCAGCCTCGCACAGACACTGTGCGCAGGATAGACTTGTGGACCAGGGGCCTGGGCGGGGAATTTTCCAGGGAACTCTCTAAAGGCCAGGTGCCCTCTGTCGCCCTGGGAGTGCCCACGCCATCCCTTAACCCTGCAGGACACTATCATCCAGCAATAAGCAGCCCTCTGCCTCCACGGGGCTCAAACACCTGGGCCCGTTGTGCGAGCACCTGGCGTTCGTGCAGGCAAACCCGCAGACCCCTCTGGCCCGAACCCACCACTGCGAAGATCCCACTTTTCTTCCATCCGTAAAGGGGTCCTCCTTGAGGAGTGGAGGAACATGGGGAGGCCCCCAGGAGATGGCTTTTCTCCGAGCCGCGGCTGGCTCCTTTCGGGCCTATACGTGGGCCGCGCGTGCGCACTCACGCTCCCCACAACAGGCCTCCCTCGGGTCACGGGACCCACCCTTGAGGTGTCTCCTGACCCACCCTTGAGGGGTCACGTGACCCACACCTGGGGGGTCTCGTGACACACCCCTGAGGGGTCACGTGACCCACCCCTGAGGGGTCACGTGACACACCCTTGAGGGGTCACATGACCCACCCCTGGGGGGTCTCGTGACCCACCCCTGAGGGGTCACGTGACCCACACCTGCGGGGTCACGTGACCCACCCCGGGGGGTCTCGTGACGCACCCCTGAGGGGTCACGTGACCCACTCCTGGGGGGTCTCGTGACGCACCCCTGAGGGGTCACGTGACCCACCCTTGAGGGGTTTCGTGACCCACCCTTGCGGGGTCTCGTGACCCACCCTTGGGAGGTCACCTGTCCCACCCTGGAGGGGTCAGGTGACCCGCCCTTGAGAGGTCACAGCAGTTTCACAGGGTCCCTGCGCACCTGTCCATGGAAACAGAAGCCCTCCCTTCCACTCAGAGGACCGCGCTATTTCCCCTAGGCCACACTGCCCAGCAGCACTCTCAGCCCCGCACAGACAGTGTGCTAAGGACAGACTTGGATACCGGGGGCCTGGGCGGGGGATTTTCCATGGAACTCTCTAAGGGCCCGGTGCCCTGTGTCGCCCGGGAGTGCCCATGCCCTTCCTTGACCCCGCAGGACACTTGCATCCAGCAATAAGCAGCCGTCTGCCTCCACGGGGCTCAAACACCTGGGCCCGGTGTGCGGGCACCTGGCGTACGTGGAGGCAAACCCCTGACCCCTCTGGCCCGAACCCACCACTGCGAAGATCCCCCTTTTCTTCCATCCGTAAAGGGGCCCTCCTGGGGAGTGGAGGAACATGGGGAGGCCCCCAGGAGATGGCTTTTCTCCGAGCCGCCGCTGGCTCCTTTCGGGCCTATACGTGGGCTGCGCATGCGCACTCAGGCTCCCAAGCACACGCCTCCCTCGGCTCACCTGACCCACCCTTTAGAGGTCACAGCAGTTCCACAGGGTCCCTGGGCACCTGTCCGTGGACACAGGAGCCCTCCCTGCCACCTAAAGGACCACGCGATTTCCGCTGGGGAACACTCCCCAGAAGCACTCCCAGCCTCCCACAGACACTGTGCGCAGGATAGACTTGTGGACCAGGGGCCTGGGCGGGGAATTTTCCAGGGAACTCTCTAAAGGCCAGGTGCCCTCTGTCGCCCTGGGAGTGCCCACGCCATCCCTTAACCCTGCAGGACACTATCATCCAGCAATAAGCAGCCCTCTGCCTCCACGGGGCTCAAACACCTGGGCCCGTTGTGCGAGCACCTGGCGTTCGTGCAGGCAAACCCGCAGACCCCTCTGGCCCGAACCCACCACTGCGAAGATCCCACTTTTCTTCCATCCGTAAAGGGGTCCTCCTTGAGGAGTGGAGGAACATGGGGAGGCCCCCAGGAGATGGCTTTTCTCCGAGCCGCGGCTGGCTCCTTTCGGGCCTATACGTGGGCTGCGCGTGCGCACTCAGGCTCCCCACAACAGGCCTCCCTCGGGTCACGGGACCCACCCTTGAGGTGTCTCCTGACCCACCCTTGAGGGGTCACGTGACCCACACCTGGGGGGTCTCGTGACACACCCCTGAGGGGTCACGTGACCCACCCCTGGGGGGTCTCGTGACCCACCCCTGAGGGGTCACGTGACCCACCCTTGAGGGGTCACGTGACCCACACCTGGGGGGTCTCGTGACGCACCCCTGAGGTGTCACGTGACCCACCCCTGGGGGGTCTCGTGACGCACCCCTGAGGGGTCACGTGACCCACCCCTGAGGGGTCTCGTGACCCACCCCTGAGGGGTCACGTGACCCACCCTTGAGGGGTTTCGTGACCCACCCTTGCGGGGTCTCGTGACCCACCCTTGGGAGGTCACCTGTCCCACCCTGGAGGGGTCAGGTGACCCGCCCTTGAGAGGTCACAGCAGTTTCACAGGGTCCCTGCGAACCTGTCCATGGAAACAGAAGCCCTCCCTGCCACTCAGAGGACCGCGCTATTTCCCCTAGGCCACACTGCCCAGCAGCACTCTCAGCCCCGCACAGACAGTGTGCTAAGGACAGACTTGGATACCGGGGGCCTGGGCGGGGGATTTTCCATGGAACTCTCTAAGGGCCCGGTGCCCTGTGTCGCCCCGGAGTGCCCATGCCCTTCCTTGACCCCGCAGGACACTTGCATCCAGCAATAAGCAGCCGTCTGCCTCCACGGGGCTCAAACACCTGGGCCCGGTGTGCGGGCACCTGGCGTACGTGGAGGCAAACCCCTGACCCCTCTGGCCCGAACCCACCACTGCGAAGATCCCCCTTTTCTTCCATCCGTAAAGGGGCCCTCCCTGGGGAGTGGAGGAACATGGGGAGGCCCCCAGGAGATGGCTTTTCTCCGAGCCGCGGCTGGCTCCTTTCGGGCCTATACGTGGGCTGCGCATGCGCACTCAGGCTCCCAAGCACACGCCTCCCTCGGCTCACCTGACCCACCCTTTAGAGGTCACAGCAGTTCCACAGGGTCCCTGGGCACCTGTCCGTGGACACAGGAGCCCTCCCTGCCACCTAAAGGACCACGCGATTTCCGCTGGGGGAACACTCCCCAGAAGCACTCCCAGCCTCCCACAGACACTGTGCGCAGGATAGACTTGTGGACCAGGGGCCTGGGCGGGGAATTTTCCAGGGAACTCTCTAAAGGCCAGGTGCCCTCTGTCGCCCTGGGAGTGCCCACGCCATCCCTTAACCCTGCAGGACACTATCATCCAGCAATAAGCAGCCCTCTGCCTCCACGGGGCTCAAACACCTGGGCCCGTTGTGCGAGCACCTGGCGTTCGTGCAGGCAAACCCGCAGACCCCTCTGGCCCGAACCCACCACTGCGAAGATCCCACTTTTCTTCCATCCGTAAAGGGGTCCTCCTTGAGGAGTGGAGGAACATGGGGAGGCCCCCAGGAGATGGCTTTTCTCCGAGCCGCGGCTGGCTCCTTTCGGGCCTATACGTGGGCCGCGCGTGCGCACTCAGGCTCCCCACAACAGGCCTCCCTCGGGTCACGGGACCCACCCTTGAGGTGTCTCCTGACCCACCCTTGAGGGGTCACGTGACCCACACCTGGGGGGTCTCGTGACACACCCCTGAGGGGTCACGTGACCCACCCCTGGGGGGTCTCGTGACCCACCCCTGAGGGGTCACGTGACCCACCCTTGAGGGGTCACGTGACCCACACCTGGGGGGTCTCGTGACGCACCCCTGAGGTGTCACGTGACCCACCCCTGGGGGGTCTCGTGACGCACCCCTGAGGGGTCACGTGACCCACCCCTGAGGGGTCTCGTGACCCACCCTTGAGGGGTTTCGTGACCCACCCTTGGGAGGTCACCTGTCCCACCCTGGAGGGGTCAGGTGACCCGCCCTTGAGAGGTCACAGCAGTTTCACAGGGTCCCTGCGAACCTGTCCATGGAAACAGAAGCCCTCCCTGCCACTCAGAGGACCGCGCTATTTCCCCTAGGCCACACTGCCCAGCAGCACTCTCAGCCCCGCACAGACAGTGTGCTAAGGACAGACTTGGATACCGGGGGCCTGGGCGGGGGATTTTCCATGGAACTCTCTAAGGGCCCGGTGCCCTGTGTCGCCCCGGAGTGCCCATGCCCTTCCTTGACCCCGCAGGACACTTGCATCCAGCAATAAGCAGCCGTCTGCCTCCACGGGGCTCAAACACCTGGGCCCGGTGTGCGGGCACCTGGCGTACGTGGAGGCAAACCCCTGACCCCTCTGGCCCGAACCCACCACTGCGAAGATCCCCCTTTTCTTCCATCCGTAAAGGGGCCCTCCCTGGGGAGTGGAGGAACATGGGGAGGCCCCCAGGAGATGGCTTTTCTCCGAGCCGCGGCTGGCTCCTTTCGGGCCTATACGTGGGCCGCGCATGCGCACTCAGGCTCCCAAGCACACGCCTTCCTCGGCTCACCTGACCCACCCTTTAGAGGTCACAGCAGTTCCACAGGGTCCCTGGGCACCTGTCCGTGGACACAGGAGCCCTCCCTGCCACCTAAAGGACCACGCGATTTCCGCTGGGGAACACTCCCCAGAAGCACTCCCAGCCTCGCACAGACACTGTGCGCAGGATAGACTTGTGGACCAGGGGCCTGGGCGGGGAATTTTCCAGGGAACTCTCTAAAGGCCAGGTGCCCTCTGTCGCCCTGGGAGTGCCCACGCCATCCCTTAACCCTGCAGGACACTATCATCCAGCAATAAGCAGCCCTCTGCCTCCACGGGGCTCAAACACCTGGGCCCGTTGTGCGAGCACCTGGCGTTCGTGCAGGCAAACCCGCAGACCCCTCTGGCCCGAACCCACCACTGCGAAGATCCCACTTTTCTTCCATCCGTAAAGGGGTCCTCCTTGAGGAGTGGAGGAACATGGGGAGGCCCCCAGGAGATGGCTTTTCTCCAAGCCGCGGCTGGCTCCTTTCGGGCCTATACGTGGGCCGCGCGTGCGCACTCAGGCTCCCCACAACAGGCCTCCCTCGGGTCACGGGACCCACCCTTGAGGTGTCTCCTGACCCAGCCTGGAGGGGTCATGTGACCCACACCTGGGGGGTCTCGTGACGCACCCCTGAGGGGTCACGTGACCCACCCCTGGGGGGTCTCGTGACCCACCACTGAGGGGTCACGTGACCCACCCTTGAGGGGTCACGTGACCCACACCTGCGGGTTCTCGTGACGCACCTCTGAGGTGTCACGTGACCCACCACTGGGGGGTCTCGTGACCCACCCCCGAGGGGTCACGTGACCCACACCTGCGGGGTCACGTGACCCACACCTGCGGGGTCACGTGACCCACCCCTGGGGTTCACGTGACGCACCCCTGAGGGGTCACGTGACCCACCCCTGAGGGGTCTCGTGACCCACCCCTGAGGGGTCACGTGACCCACCCTTGAGGGGTTTCGTGACCCACCCTTGCGGGGTCTCGTGACCCACCCTTGGGAGGTCACCTGTCCCACCCTGGAGGGGTCAGGTGACCCGCCCTTGAGAGGTCACAGCAGTTTCACAGGGTCCCTGCGCACCTGTCCATGGAAACAGAAGCCCTCCCTGCCACTCAGAGGACCGCGCTATTTCCCCTAGGCCACACTGCCCAGCAGCACTCTCAGCCCCGCACAGACAGTGTGCTAAGGACAGACTTGGATACCGGGGGCCTGGGCGGGGGATTTTCCATGGAACTCTCTAAGGGCCCGGTGCCCTGTGTCGCCCCGGAGTGCCCATGCCCTTCCTTGACCCCGCAGGACCCTTGCATCCAGCAATAAGCAGCCGTCTGCCTCCACGGGTCTCAAACACCTGGGCCCGGTGTGCGGGCACCTGGCGTACGTGGAGGCAAACCCCTGACCCCTCTGGCCCGAACCCACCACTGCGAAGATCCCCCTTTTCTTCCATCCGTAAAGGGGCCCTCCCTGGGGAGTGGAGGAACATGGGGAGGCCCCCAGGAGATGGCTTTTCTCCGAGCCGCGGCTGGCTCCTTTCGGGCATATACGTGGGCTGGGCATGCGCACTCAGGCTCCCAAGCACACGCCTCCCTCGGCTCACCTGACCCACCCTTTAGAGGTCACAGCAGTTCCACAGGGTCCCTGGGCACCTGTCCGTGGACACAGGAGCCCTCCCTGCCACCTAAAGGACCACGCGATTTCCGCTGGGGAACACTCCCCAGAAGCACTCCCAGCCTCACACAGACACTCTGCGCAGGATAGACTTGTGGACCAGGGGCCTGGGCGGGGAATTTTCCAGGGAACTCTCTAAAGGCCAGGTGCCCTCTGTCGCCCTGGGAGTGCCCACGCCATCCCTTAACCCTGCAGGACACTATCATCCAGCAATAAGCAGCCCTCTGCCTCCACGGGGCTCAAACACCTGGGCCCGTTGTGCGAGCACCTGGCGTTCGTGCAGGCAAACCCGCAGACCCCTCTGGCCCGAACCCACCACTGCGAAGATCCCACTTTTCTTCCATCCGTAAAGGGGTCCTCCTTGAGGAGTGGAGGAACATGGGGAGGCCTCCAGGAGATGGCTTTTCTCCGAGCCGCGGCTGGCTCCTTTCGGGCCTATACGTGGGCCGCGCGTGCGCACTCAGGCTCCCCACAACAGGCCTCCCTTGGGTCACGGGACCCACCCTTCAGGTGTCTCCTGACCCAGCCTGGAGGGGTCATGTGACCCACACCTGGGGGGTCTCGTGACGCACCCTTGAGGGGTCACGTGACCCACACCTGGGGGGTCTCATGACGCACCCCTGAGGTGTCACGTGACCCACCCCTGGGGGGTCTCGTGACGCACCCCTGAGGGGTCACGTGACCCACCCCTGGGGGGTCTCGTGACCCACCCCTGAGGGGTCACGTGACCCACCCTTGAGGGGTTTCGTGACCCACCCTTGCGGGGTCTCGTGACCCACCCTTGGGAGGTCACCTGTCCCACCCTGGAGGGGTCAGGTGACCCGCCCTTGAGAGGTCACAGCAGTTTCACAGGGTCCCTGCGCACCTGTCCATGGAAACAGAAGCCCTCCCTGCCACTCAGAGGACCGCGCTATTTCCCCTAGGCCACACTGCCCAGCAGCACTCTCAGCCCCGCACAGACAGTGTGCTAAGGACAGACTTGGATACCGGGGGCCTGGGCGGGGGATTTTCCATGGAACTCTCTAAGGGCCCGGTGCCCTGTGTCGCCCGGGAGTGCCCATGCCCTTCCTTGACCCCGCAGGACACTTGCATCCAGCAATAAGCAGCCGTCTGCCTCCACGGGGCTCAAACACCTGGGCCCGGTGTGCGGGCACCTGGCGTACGTGGAGGCAAACCCCTGACCCCTCTGGCCCGAACCCACCACTGCGAAGATCCCCCTTTTCTTCCATCCGTAAAGGGGCCCTCCCTGGGGAGTGGAGGAACATGGGGAGGCCCCCAGGAGATGGCTTTTCTCCGAGCCGCGGCTGGCTCGTTTCGGGCCTATACGTGGGCCGCGCATGCGCACTCAGGCTCCCAAGCACACGCCTTCCTCGGCTCACCTGACCCACCCTTTAGAGGTCACAGCAGTTCCACAGGGTCCCTGGGCACCTGTCCGTGGACACAGGAGCCCTCCCTGCCACCTAAAGGACCACGCGATTTCCGCTGGGGAACACTCCCCAGAAGCACTCCCAGCCTCGCACAGACACTGTGCGCAGGATAGACTTGTGGACCAGGGGCCTGGGCGGGGAATTTTCCAGGGAACTCTCTAAAGGCCAGGTGCCCTCTGTCGCCCTGGGAGTGCCCACGCCATCCCTTAACCCTGCAGGACACTATCATCCAGCAATAAGCAGCCCTCTGCCTCCACGGGGCTCAAACACCTGGGCCCGTTGTGCGAGCACCTGGCGTTCGTGCAGGCAAACCCGCAGACCCCTCTGGCCCGAACCCACCACTGCGAAGATCCCACTTTTCTTCCATCCGTAAAGGGGTCCTCCTTGAGGAGTGGAGGAACATGGGGAGGCCCCCAGGAGATGGCTTTTCTCCGAGCCGCGGCTGGCTCCTTTCGGGCCTATACGTGGGCCGCGCGTGCGCACTCAGGCTCCCCACAACAGGCCTCCCTCGGGTCACGGGACCCACCCTTGAGGTGTCTCCTGACCCACCCTTGAGGGGTCACGTGACCCACACCTGGGGGGTCTCGTGACACACCCCTGAGGGGTCACGTGACCCACCCCTGAGGGGTCACGTGACACACCCTTGAGGGGTCACATGACCCACCCCTGGGGGGTCTCGTGACCCACCCCTGAGGGGTCACGTGACCCACACCTGCGGGGTCACGTGACCCACCCCGGGGGGTCTCGTGACGCACCCCTGAGGGGTCACGTGACCCACTCCTGGGGGGTCTCGTGACGCACCCCTGAGGGGTCACGTGATCCACCCTTGAGGGGTTTCGTGACCCACCCTTTTGGGGTCACGTGACCCACCCTTGCGGGGTCTCGTGACCCACCCTTGGGAGGTCACCTGTCCCACCCTGGAGGGGTCAGGTGACCCGCCCTTGAGAGGTCACAGCAGTTTCACAGGGTCCCTGCGCACCTGTCCATGGAAACAGAAGCCCTCCCTTCCACTCAGAGGACCGCGCTATTTCCCCTAGGCCACACTGCCCAGCAGCACTCTCAGCCCCGCACAGACAGTGTGCTAAGGACAGACTTGGATACCGGGGGCCTGGGCGGGGGATTTTCCATGGAACTCTCTAAGGGCCCGGTGCCCTGTGTCGCCCGGGAGTGCCCATGCCCTTCCTTGACCCCGCAGGACACTTGCATCCAGCAATAAGCAGCCGTCTGCCTCCACGGGGCTCAAACACCTGGGCCCGGTGTGCGGGCACCTGGCGTACGTGGAGGCAAACCCCTGACCCCTCTGGCCCGAACCCACCACTGCGAAGATCCCCCTTTTCTTCCATCCGTAAAGGGGCCCTCCTGGGGAGTGGAGGAACATGGGGAGGCCCCCAGGAGATGGCTTTTCTCCGAGCCGCGGCTGGCTCCTTTCGGGCCTATACGTGGGCTGCGCATGCGCACTCAGGCTCCCAAGCACACGCCTCCCTCGGCTCACCTGACCCACCCTTTAGAGGTCACAGCAGTTCCACAGGGTCCCTGGGCACCTGTCCGTGGACACAGGAGCCCTCCCTGCCACCTAAAGGACCACGCGATTTCCGCTGGGGAACACTCCCCAGAAGCACTCCCAGCCTCCCACAGACACTGTGCGCAGGATAGACTTGTGGACCAGGGGCCTGGGCGGGGAATTTTCCAGGGAACTCTCTAAAGGCCAGGTGCCCTCTGTCGCCCTGGGAGTGCCCACGCCATCCCTTAACCCTGCAGGACACTATCATCCAGCAATAAGCAGCCCTCTGCCTCCACGGGGCTCAAACACCTGGGCCCGTTGTGCGAGCACCTGGCGTTCGTGCAGGCAAACCCGCAGACCCCTCTGGCCCGAACCCACCACTGCGAAGATCCCACTTTTCTTCCATCCGTAAAGGGGTCCTCCTTGAGGAGTGGAGGAACATGGGGAGGCCCCCAGGAGATGGCTTTTCTCCGAGCCGCGGCTGGCTCCTTTCGGGCCTATACGTGGGCTGCGCGTGCGCACTCAGGCTCCCCACAACAGGCCTCCCTCGGGTCACGGGACCCACCCTTGAGGTGTCTCCTGACCCACCCTTGAGGGGTCACGTGACCCACACCTGGGGGGTCTCGTGACACACCCCTGAGGGGTCACGTGACCCACCCCTGGGGGGTCTCGTGACCCACCCCTGAGGGGTCACGTGACCCACCCTTGAGGGGTCACGTGACCCACACCTGGGGGGTCTCGTGACGCACCCCTGAGGTGTCACGTGACCCACCCCTGGGGGGTCTCGTGACGCACCCCTGAGGGGTCACGTGACCCACCCCTGAGGGGTCTCGTGACCCACCCCT
The DNA here is from genome assembly GCF_022682495.2 of Desmodus rotundus. Taxonomy (NCBI): domain Eukaryota; kingdom Metazoa; phylum Chordata; class Mammalia; order Chiroptera; family Phyllostomidae; genus Desmodus; species Desmodus rotundus. The sequence goes on from NW_026527522.1 coordinate 403,214, forward strand.
GAGGGGTCACGTGACCCACCCTTGAGGGGTTTCGTGACCCACCCTTGCGGGGGTCTCGTGACCCACCCTTGGGAGGTCACCTGTCCCACCCTGGAGGGGTCAGGTGACCCGCCCTTGAGAGGTCACAGCAGTTTCACAGGGTCCCTGCGAACCTGTCCATGGAAACAGAAGCCCTCCCTGCCACTCAGAGGACCGCGCTATTTCCCCTAGGCCACACTGCCCAGCAGCACTCTCAGCCCCGCACAGACAGTGTGCTAAGGACAGACTTGGATACCGGGGGCCTGGGCGGGGGATTTTCCATGGAACTCTCTAAGGGCCCGGTGCCCTGTGTCGCCCCGGAGTGCCCATGCCCTTCCTTGACCCCGCAGGACACTTGCATCCAGCAATAAGCAGCCGTCTGCCTCCACGGGGCTCAAACACCTGGGCCCGGTGTGCGGGCACCTGGCGTACGTGGAGGCAAACCCCTGACCCCTCTGGCCCGAACCCACCACTGCGAAGATCCCCCTTTTCTTCCATCCGTAAAGGGGCCCTCCCTGGGGAGTGGAGGAACATGGGGAGGCCCCCAGGAGATGGCTTTTCTCCGAGCCGCGGCTGGCTCCTTTCGGGCCTATACGTGGGCCGCGCATGCGCACTCAGGCTCCCAAGCACACGCCTTCCTCGGCTCACCTGACCCACCCTTTAGAGGTCACAGCAGTTCCACAGGGTCCCTGGGCACCTGTCCGTGGACACAGGAGCCCTCCCTGCCACCTAAAGGACCACGCGATTTCCGCTGGGGAACACTCCCCAGAAGCACTCCCAGCCTCGCACAGACACTGTGCGCAGGATAGACTTGTGGACCAGGGGCCTGGGCGGGGAATTTTCCAGGGAACTCTCTAAAGGCCAGGTGCCCTCTGTCGCCCTGGGAGTGCCCACGCCATCCCTTAACCCTGCAGGACACTATCATCCAGCAATAAGCAGCCCTCTGCCTCCACGGGGCTCAAACACCTGGGCCCGTTGTGCGAGCACCTGGCGTTCGTGCAGGCAAACCCGCAGACCCCTCTGGCCCGAACCCACCACTGCGAAGATCCCACTTTTCTTCCATCCGTAAAGGGGTCCTCCTTGAGGAGTGGAGGAACATGGGGAGGCCCCCAGGAGATGGCTTTTCTCCAAGCCGCGGCTGGCTCCTTTCGGGCCTATACGTGGGCCGCGCGTGCGCACTCAGGCTCCCCACAACAGGCCTCCCTCGGGTCACGGGACCCACCCTTGAGGTGTCTCCTGACCCAGCCTGGAGGGGTCATGTGACCCACACCTGGGGGGTCTCGTGACGCACCCCTGAGGGGTCACGTGACCCACCCCTGGGGGGTCTCGTGACCCACCACTGAGGGGTCACGTGACCCACCCTTGAGGGGTCACGTGACCCACACCTGCGGGTTCTCGTGACGCACCTCTGAGGTGTCACGTGACCCACCACTGGGGGGTCTCGTGACCCACCCCCGAGGGGTCACGTGACCCACACCTGCGGGGTCACGTGACCCACACCTGCGGGGTCACGTGACCCACCCCTGGGGTTCACGTGACGCACCCCTGAGGGGTCACGTGACCCACCCCTGAGGGGTCTCGTGACCCACCCCTGAGGGGTCACGTGACCCACCCTTGAGGGGTTTCGTGACCCACCCTTGCGGGGTCTCGTGACCCACCCTTGGGAGGTCACCTGTCCCACCCTGGAGGGGTCAGGTGACCCGCCCTTGAGAGGTCACAGCAGTTTCACAGGGTCCCTGCGCACCTGTCCATGGAAACAGAAGCCCTCCCTGCCACTCAGAGGACCGCGCTATTTCCCCTAGGCCACACTGCCCAGCAGCACTCTCAGCCCCGCACAGACAGTGTGCTAAGGACAGACTTGGATACCGGGGGCCTGGGCGGGGGATTTTCCATGGAACTCTCTAAGGGCCCGGTGCCCTGTGTCGCCCCGGAGTGCCCATGCCCTTCCTTGACCCCGCAGGACCCTTGCATCCAGCAATAAGCAGCCGTCTGCCTCCACGGGTCTCAAACACCTGGGCCCGGTGTGCGGGCACCTGGCGTACGTGGAGGCAAACCCCTGACCCCTCTGGCCCGAACCCACCACTGCGAAGATCCCCCTTTTCTTCCATCCGTAAAGGGGCCCTCCCTGGGGAGTGGAGGAACATGGGGAGGCCCCCAGGAGATGGCTTTTCTCCGAGCCGCGGCTGGCTCCTTTCGGGCATATACGTGGGCTGGGCATGCGCACTCAGGCTCCCAAGCACACGCCTCCCTCGGCTCACCTGACCCACCCTTTAGAGGTCACAGCAGTTCCACAGGGTCCCTGGGCACCTGTCCGTGGACACAGGAGCCCTCCCTGCCACCTAAAGGACCACGCGATTTCCGCTGGGGAACACTCCCCAGAAGCACTCCCAGCCTCACACAGACACTGTGCGCAGGATAGACTTGTGGACCAGGGGCCTGGGCGGGGAATTTTCCAGGGAACTCTCTAAAGGCCAGGTGCCCTCTGTCGCCCTGGGAGTGCCCACGCCATCCCTTAACCCTGCAGGACACTATCATCCAGCAATAAGCAGCCCTCTGCCTCCACGGGGCTCAAACACCTGGGCCCGTTGTGCGAGCACCTGGCGTTCGTGCAGGCAAACCCGCAGACCCCTCTGGCCCGAACCCACCACTGCGAAGATCCCACTTTTCTTCCATCCGTAAAGGGGTCCTCCTTGAGGAGTGGAGGAACATGGGGAGGCCTCCAGGAGATGGCTTTTCTCCGAGCCGCGGCTGGCTCCTTTCGGGCCTATACGTGGGCCGCGCGTGCGCACTCAGGCTCCCCACAACAGGCCTCCCTTGGGTCACGGGACCCACCCTTCAGGTGTCTCCTGACCCAGCCTGGAGGGGTCATGTGACCCACACCTGGGGGGTCTCGTGACGCACCCTTGAGGGGTCACGTGACCCACACCTGGGGGGTCTCATGACGCACCCCTGAGGTGTCACGTGACCCACCCCTGGGGGGTCTCGTGACGCACCCCTGAGGGGTCACGTGACCCACCCCTGGGGGGTCTCGTGACCCACCCCTGAGGGGTCACGTGACCCACCCTTGAGGGGTTTCGTGACCCACCCTTGCGGGGTCTCGTGACCCACCCTTGGGAGGTCACCTGTCCCACCCTGGAGGGGTCAGGTGACCCGCCCTTGAGAGGTCACAGCAGTTTCACAGGGTCCCTGCGCACCTGTCCATGGAAACAGAAGCCCTCCCTGCCACTCAGAGGACCGCGCTATTTCCCCTAGGCCACACTGCCCAGCAGCACTCTCAGCCCCGCACAGACAGTGTGCTAAGGACAGACTTGGATACCGGGGGCCTGGGCGGGGGATTTTCCATGGAACTCTCTAAGGGCCCGGTGCCCTGTGTCGCCCGGGAGTGCCCATGCCCTTCCTTGACCCCGCAGGACACTTGCATCCAGCAATAAGCAGCCGTCTGCCTCCACGGGGCTCAAACACCTGGGCCCGGTGTGCGGGCACCTGGCGTACGTGGAGGCAAACCCCTGACCCCTCTGGCCCGAACCCACCACTGCGAAGATCCCCCTTTTCTTCCATCCGTAAAGGGGCCCTCCCTGGGGAGTGGAGGAACATGGGGAGGCCCCCAGGAGATGGCTTTTCTCCGAGCCGCGGCTGGCTCGTTTCGGGCCTATACGTGGGCCGCGCATGCGCACTCAGGCTCCCAAGCACACGCCTTCCTCGGCTCACCTGACCCACCCTTTAGAGGTCACAGCAGTTCCACAGGGTCCCTGGGCACCTGTCCGTGGACACAGGAGCCCTCCCTGCCACCTAAAGGACCACGCGATTTCCGCTGGGGAACACTCCCCAGAAGCACTCCCAGCCTCGCACAGACACTGTGCGCAGGATAGACTTGTGGACCAGGGGCCTGGGCGGGGAATTTTCCAGGGAACTCTCTAAAGGCCAGGTGCCCTCTGTCGCCCTGGGAGTGCCCACGCCATCCCTTAACCCTGCAGGACACTATCATCCAGCAATAAGCAGCCCTCTGCCTCCACGGGGCTCAAACACCTGGGCCCGTTGTGCGAGCACCTGGCGTTCGTGCAGGCAAACCCGCAGACCCCTCTGGCCCGAACCCACCACTGCGAAGATCCCACTTTTCTTCCATCCGTAAAGGGGTCCTCCTTGAGGAGTGGAGGAACATGGGGAGGCCCCCAGGAGATGGCTTTTCTCCGAGCCGCGGCTGGCTCCTTTCGGGCCTATACGTGGGCCGCGCGTGCGCACTCACGCTCCCCACAACAGGCCTCCCTCGGGTCACGGGACCCACCCTTGAGGTGTCTCCTGACCCACCCTTGAGGGGTCACGTGACCCACACCTGGGGGGTCTCGTGACACACCCCTGAGGGGTCACGTGACCCACCCCTGAGGGGTCACGTGACACACCCTTGAGGGGTCACATGACCCACCCCTGGGGGGTCTCGTGACCCACCCCTGAGGGGTCACGTGACCCACACCTGCGGGGTCACGTGACCCACCCCGGGGGGTCTCGTGACGCACCCCTGAGGGGTCACGTGACCCACTCCTGGGGGGTCTCGTGACGCACCCCTGAGGGGTCACGTGACCCACCCTTGAGGGGTTTCGTGACCCACCCTTGCGGGGTCTCGTGACCCACCCTTGGGAGGTCACCTGTCCCACCCTGGAGGGGTCAGGTGACCCGCCCTTGAGAGGTCACAGCAGTTTCACAGGGTCCCTGCGCACCTGTCCATGGAAACAGAAGCCCTCCCTGCCACTCAGAGGACCGCGCTATTTCCCCTAGGCCACACTGCCCAGCAGCACTCTCAGCCCCGCACAGACAGTGTGCTAAGGACAGACTTGGATACCGGGGGCCTGGGCGGGGGATTTTCCATGGAACTCTCTAAGGGCCCGGTGCCCTGTGTCGCCCGGGAGTGCCCATGCCCTTCCTTGACCCCGCAGGACACTTGCATCCAGCAATAAGCAGCCGTCTGCCTCCACGGGGCTCAAACACCTGGGCCCGGTGTGCGGGCACCTGGCGTACGTGGAGGCAAACCCCTGACCCCTCTGGCCCGAACCCACCACTGCGAAGATCCCCCTTTTCTTCCATCCGTAAAGGGGCCCTCCCTGGGGAGTGGAGGAACATGGGGAGGCCCCCAGGAGATGGCTTTTCTCCGAGCCGCGGCTGGCTCCTTTCGGGCCTATACGTGGGCCGCGCATGCGCACTCAGGCTCCCAAGCACACGCCTTCCTCGGCTCACCTGACCCACCCTTTAGAGGTCACAGCAGTTCCACAGGGTCCCTGGGCACCTGTCCGTGGACACAGGAGCCCTCCCTGCCACCTAAAGGACCACGCGATTTCCGCTGGGGAACACTCCCCAGAAGCACTCCCAGCCTCGCACAGACACTGTGCGCAGGATAGACTTGTGGACCAGGGGCCTGGGCGGGGAATTTTCCAGGGAACTCTCTAAAGGCCAGGTGCCCTCTGTCGCCCTGGGAGTGCCCACGCCATCCCTTAACCCTGCAGGACACTATCATCCAGCAATAAGCAGCCCTCTGCCTCCACGGGGCTCAAACACCTGGGCCCGTTGTGCGAGCACCTGGCGTTCGTGCAGGCAAACCCGCAGACCCCTCTGGCCCGAACCCACCACTGCGAAGATCCCACTTTTCTTCCATCCGTAAAGGGGTCCTCCTTGAGGAGTGGAGGAACATGGGGAGGCCCCCAGGAGATGGCTTTTCTCCGAGCCGCGGCTGGCTCCTTTCGGGCCTATACGTGGGCCGCGCGTGCGCACTCAGGCTCCCCACAACAGGCCTCCCTCGGGTCACGGGACCCACCCTTGAGGTGTCTCCTGACCCACCCTTGAGGGGTCACGTGACCCACACCTGGGGGGTCTCGTGACACACCCCTGAGGGGTCACGTGACCCACCCCTGAGGGGTCACGTGACACACCCTTGAGGGGTCACATGACCCACCCCTGGGGGGTCTCGTGACCCACCCCTGAGGGGTCACGTGACCCACACCTGCGGGGTCACGTGACCCACCCCGGGGGGTCTCGTGACGCACCCCTGAGGGGTCACGTGACCCACTCCTGGGGGGTCTCGTGACGCACCCCTGAGGGGTCACGTGATCCACCCTTGAGGGGTTTCGTGACCCACCCTTTTGGGGTCACGTGACCCACCCTTGCGGGGTCTCGTGACCCACCCTTGGGAGGTCACCTGTCCCACCCTGGAGGGGTCAGGTGACCCGCCCTTGAGAGGTCACAGCAGTTTCACAGGGTCCCTGCGCACCTGTCCATGGAAACAGAAGCCCTCCCTTCCACTCAGAGGACCGCGCTATTTCCCCTAGGCCACACTGCCCAGCAGCACTCTCAGCCCCGCACAGACAGTGTGCTAAGGACAGACTTGGATACCGGGGGCCTGGGCGGGGGATTTTCCATGGAACTCTCTAAGGGCCCGGTGCCCTGTGTCGCCCGGGAGTGCCCATGCCCTTCCTTGACCCCGCAGGACACTTGCATCCAGCAATAAGCAGCCGTCTGCCTCCACGGGGCTCAAACACCTGGGCCCGGTGTGCGGGCACCTGGCGTACGTGGAGGCAAACCCCTGACCCCTCTGGCCCGAACCCACCACTGCGAAGATCCCCCTTTTCTTCCATCCGTAAAGGGGCCCTCCTGGGGAGTGGAGGAACATGGGGAGGCCCCCAGGAGATGGCTTTTCTCCGAGCCGCCGCTGGCTCCTTTCGGGCCTATACGTGGGCTGCGCATGCGCACTCAGGCTCCCAAGCACACGCCTCCCTCGGCTCACCTGACCCACCCTTTAGAGGTCACAGCAGTTCCACAGGGTCCCTGGGCACCTGTCCGTGGACACAGGAGCCCTCCCTGCCACCTAAAGGACCACGCGATTTCCGCTGGGGAACACTCCCCAGAAGCACTCCCAGCCTCACACAGACACTGTGCGCAGGATAGACTTGTGGACCAGGGGCCTGGGCGGGGAATTTTCCAGGGAACTCTCTAAAGGCCAGGTGCCCTCTGTCGCCCTGGGAGTGCCCACGCCATCCCTTAACCCTGCAGGACACTATCATCCAGCAATAAGCAGCCCTCTGCCTCCACGGGGCTCAAACACCTGGGCCCGTTGTGCGAGCACCTGGCGTTCGTGCAGGCAAACCCGCAGACCCCTCTGGCCCGAACCCACCACTGCGAAGATCCCACTTTTCTTCCATCCGTAAAGGGGTCCTCCTTGAGGAGTGGAGGAACATGGGGAGGCCCCCAGGAGATGGCTTTTCTCCGAGCCGCGGCTGGCTCCTTTCGGGCCTATACGTGGGCTGCGCGTGCGCACTCAGGCTCCCCACAACAGGCCTCCCTCGGGTCACGGGACCCACCCTTGAGGTGTCTCCTGACCCACTCTTGAGGGGTCACGTGACCCACACCTGGGGGGTCTCGTGACACACCCCTGAGGGGTCACGTGACCCACCCCCGGGGGGTCTCGTGACCCACCCCTGAGGGGTCACGTGACCCACCCTTGAGGGGTCACGTGACCCACACCTGGGGGGTCTCGTGACGCACCCCTGAGGTGTCACGTGACCCACCCCTGGGGGGTCTCGTGACGCACCCCTGAGGGGTCACGTGACCCACCCCTGAGGGGTCTCGTGACCCACCCCTGAGGGGTCACGTGACCCACCCTTGAGGGGTTTCGTGACCCACCCTTGCGGGGTCTCGTGACCCACCCTTGGGAGGTCACCTGTCCCACCCTGGAGGGGTCAGGTGACCCGCCCTTGAGAGGTCACAGCAGTTTCACAGGGTCCCTGCGAACCTGTCCATGGAAACAGAAGCCCTCCCTGCCACTCAGAGGACCGCGCTATTTCCCCTAGGCCACACTGCCCAGCAGCACTCTCAGCCCCGCACAGACAGTGTGCTAAGGACAGACTTGGATACCGGGGGCCTGGGCGGGGGATTTTCCATGGAACTCTCTAAGGGCCCGGTGCCCTGTGTCGCCCCGGAGTGCCCATGCCCTTCCTTGACCCCGCAGGACACTTGCATCCAGCAATAAGCAGCCGTCTGCCTCCACGGGGCTCAAACACCTGGGCCCGGTGTGCGGGCACCTGGCGTACGTGGAGGCAAACCCCTGACCCCTCTGGCCCGAACCCACCACTGCGAAGATCCCCCTTTTCTTCCATCCGTAAAGGGGCCCTCCCTGGGGAGTGGAGGAACATGGGGAGGCCCCCAGGAGATGGCTTTTCTCCGAGCCGCGGCTGGCTCCTTTCGGGCCTATACGTGGGCTGCGCATGCGCACTCAGGCTCCCAAGCACACGCCTCCCTCGGCTCACCTGACCCACCCTTTAGAGGTCACAGCAGTTCCACAGGGTCCCTGGGCACCTGTCCGTGGACACAGGAGCCCTCCCTGCCACCTAAAGGACCACGCGATTTCCGCTGGGGGAACACTCCCCAGAAGCACTCCCAGCCTCCCACAGACACTGTGCGCAGGATAGACTTGTGGACCAGGGGCCTGGGCGGGGAATTTTCCAGGGAACTCTCTAAAGGCCAGGTGCCCTCTGTCGCCCTGGGAGTGCCCACGCCATCCCTTAACCCTGCAGGACACTATCATCCAGCAATAAGCAGCCCTCTGCCTCCACGGGGCTCAAACACCTGGGCCCGTTGTGCGAGCACCTGGCGTTCGTGCAGGCAAACCCGCAGACCCCTCTGGCCCGAACCCACCACTGCGAAGATCCCACTTTTCTTCCATCCGTAAAGGGGTCCTCCTTGAGGAGTGGAGGAACATGGGGAGGCCCCCAGGAGATGGCTTTTCTCCGAGCCGCGGCTGGCTCCTTTCGGGCCTATACGTGGGCCGCGCGTGCGCACTCAGGCTCCCCACAACAGGCCTCCCTCGGGTCACGGGACCCACCCTTGAGGTGTCTCCTGACCCACCCTTGAGGGGTCACGTGACCCACACCTGGGGGGTCTCGTGACACACCCCTGAGGGGTCACGTGACCCACCCCTGGGGGGTCTCGTGACCCACCCCTGAGGGGTCACGTGACCCACCCTTGAGGGGTCACGTGACCCACACCTGGGGGGTCTCGTGACGCACCCCTGAGGTGTCACGTGACCCACCCCTGGGGGGTCTCGTGACGCACCCCTGAGGGGTCACGTGACCCACCCCTGAGGGGTCTCGTGACCCACCCTTGAGGGGTTTCGTGACCCACCCTTGGGAGGTCACCTGTCCCACCCTGGAGGGGTCAGGTGACCCGCCCTTGAGAGGTCACAGCAGTTTCACAGGGTCCCTGCGAACCTGTCCATGGAAACAGAAGCCCTCCCTGCCACTCAGAGGACCGCGCTATTTCCCCTAGGCCACACTGCCCACCAGCACTCTCAGCCCCGCACAGACAGTGTGCTAAGGACAGACTTGGATACCGGGGGCCTGGGCGGGGGATTTTCCATGGAACTCTCTAAGGGCCCGGTGCCCTGTGTCGCCCCGGAGTGCCCATGCCCTTCCTTGACCCCGCAGGACACTTGCATCCAGCAATAAGCAGCCGTCTGCCTCCACGGGGCTCAAACACCTGGGCCCGGTGTGCGGGCACCTGGCGTACGTGGAGGCAAACCCCTGACCCCTCTGGCCCGAACCCACCACTGCGAAGATCCCCCTTTTCTTCCATCCGTAAAGGGGCCCTCCCTGGGGAGTGGAGGAACATGGGGAGGCCCCCAGGAGATGGCTTTTCTCCGAGCCGCGGCTGGCTCCTTTCGGGCCTATACGTGGGCCGCGCATGCGCACTCAGGCTCCCAAGCACACGCCTTCCTCGGCTCACCTGACCCACCCTTTAGAGGTCACAGCAGTTCCACAGGGTCCCTGGGCACCTGTCCGTGGACACAGGAGCCCTCCCTGCCACCTAAAGGACCACGCGATTTCCGCTGGGGAACACTCCCCAGAAGCACTCCCAGCCTCGCACAGACACTGTGCGCAGGATAGACTTGTGGACCAGGGGCCTGGGCGGGGAATTTTCCAGGGAACTCTCTAAAGGCCAGGTGCCCTCTGTCGCCCTGGGAGTGCCCACGCCATCCCTTAACCCTGCAGGACACTATCATCCAGCAATAAGCAGCCCTCTGCCTCCACGGGGCTCAAACACCTGGGCCCGTTGTGCGAGCACCTGGCGTTCGTGCAGGCAAACCCGCAGACCCCTCTGGCCCGAACCCACCACTGCGAAGATCCCACTTTTCTTCCATCCGTAAAGGGGTCCTCCTTGAGGAGTGGAGGAACATGGGGAGGCCCCCAGGAGATGGCTTTTCTCCAAGCCGCGGCTGGCTCCTTTCGGGCCTATACGTGGGCCGCGCGTGCGCACTCAGGCTCCCCACAACAGGCCTCCCTCGGGTCACGGGACCCACCCTTGAGGTGTCTCCTGACCCAGCCTGGAGGGGTCATGTGACCCACACCTGGGGGGTCTCGTGACGCACCCCTGAGGGGTCACGTGACCCACCCCTGGGGGGTCTCGTGACCCACCACTGAGGGGTCACGTGACCCACCCTTGAGGGGTCACGTGACCCACACCTGCGGGTTCTCGTGACGCACCTCTGAGGTGTCACGTGACCCACCACTGGGGGGTCTCGTGACCCACCCCCGAGGGGTCACGTGACCCACACCTGCGGGGTCACGTGACCCACACCTGCGGGGTCACGTGACCCACCCCTGGGGTTCACGTGACGCACCCCTGAGGGGTCACGTGACCCACCCCTGAGGGGTCTCGTGACCCACCCCTGAGGGGTCACGTGACCCACCCTTGAGGGGTTTCGTGACCCACCCTTGCGGGGTCTCGTGACCCACCCTTGGGAGGTCACCTGTCCCACCCTGGAGGGGTCAGGTGACCCGCCCTTGAGAGGTCACAGCAGTTTCACAGGGTCCCTGCGCACCTGTCCATGGAAACAGAAGCCCTCCCTGCCACTCAGAGGACCGCGCTATTTCCCCTAGGCCACACTGCCCAGCAGCACTCTCAGCCCCGCACAGACAGTGTGCTAAGGACAGACTTGGATACCGGGGGCCTGGGCGGGGGATTTTCCATGGAACTCTCTAAGGGCCCGGTGCCCTGTGTCGCCCCGGAGTGCCCATGCCCTTCCTTGACCCCGCAGGACCCTTGCATCCAGCAATAAGCAGCCGTCTGCCTCCACGGGTCTCAAACACCTGGGCCCGGTGTGCGGGCACCTGGCGTACGTGGAGGCAAACCCCTGACCCCTCTGGCCCGAACCCACCACTGCGAAGATCCCCCTTTTCTTCCATCCGTAAAGGGGCCCTCCCTGGGGAGTGGAGGAACATGGGGAGGCCCCCAGGAGATGGCTTTTCTCCGAGCCGCGGCTGGCTCCTTTCGGGCATATACGTGGGCTGGGCATGCGCACTCAGGCTCCCAAGCACACGCCTCCCTCGGCTCACCTGACCCACCCTTTAGAGGTCACAGCAGTTCCACAGGGTCCCTGGGCACCTGTCCGTGGACACAGGAGCCCTCCCTGCCACCTAAAGGACCACGCGATTTCCGCTGGGGAACACTCCCCAGAAGCACTCCCAGCCTCACACAGACACTCTGCGCAGGATAGACTTGTGGACCAGGGGCCTGGGCGGGGAATTTTCCAGGGAACTCTCTAAAGGCCAGGTGCCCTCTGTCGCCCTGGGAGTGCCCACGCCATCCCTTAACCCTGCAGGACACTATCATCCAGCAATAAGCAGCCCTCTGCCTCCACGGGGCTCAAACACCTGGGCCCGTTGTGCGAGCACCTGGCGTTCGTGCAGGCAAACCCGCAGACCCCTCTGGCCCGAACCCACCACTGCGAAGATCCCACTTTTCTTCCATCCGTAAAGGGGTCCTCCTTGAGGAGTGGAGGAACATGGGGAGGCCTCCAGGAGATGGCTTTTCTCCGAGCCGCGGCTGGCTCCTTTCGGGCCTATACGTGGGCCGCGCGTGCGCACTCAGGCTCCCCACAACAGGCCTCCCTTGGGTCACGGGACCCACCCTTCAGGTGTCTCCTGACCCAGCCTGGAGGGGTCATGTGACCCACACCTGGGGGGTCTCGTGACGCACCCTTGAGGGGTCACGTGACCCACACCTGGGGGGTCTCATGACGCACCCCTGAGGTGTCACGTGACCCACCCCTGGGGGGTCTCGTGACGCACCCCTGAGGGGTCACGTGACCCACCCCTGGGGGGTCTCGTGACCCACCCCTGAGGGGTCACGTGACCCACCCTTGAGGGGTTTCGTGACCCACCCTTGCGGGGTCTCGTGACCCACCCTTGGGAGGTCACCTGTCCCACCCTGGAGGGGTCAGGTGACCCGCCCTTGAGAGGTCACAGCAGTTTCACAGGGTCCCTGCGCACCTGTCCATGGAAACAGAAGCCCTCCCTGCCACTCAGAGGACCGCGCTATTTCCCCTAGGCCACACTGCCCAGCAGCACTCTCAGCCCCGCACAGACAGTGTGCTAAGGACAGACTTGGATACCGGGGGCCTGGGCGGGGGATTTTCCATGGAACTCTCTAAGGGCCCGGTGCCCTGTGTCGCCCGGGAGTGCCCATGCCCTTCCTTGACCCCGCAGGACACTTGCATCCAGCAATAAGCAGCCGTCTGCCTCCACGGGGCTCAAACACCTGGGCCCGGTGTGCGGGCACCTGGCGTACGTGGAGGCAAACCCCTGACCCCTCTGGCCCGAACCCACCACTGCGAAGATCCCCCTTTTCTTCCATCCGTAAAGGGGCCCTCCCTGGGGAGTGGAGGAACATGGGGAGGCCCCCAGGAGATGGCTTTTCTCCGAGCCGCGGCTGGCTCGTTTCGGGCCTATACGTGGGCCGCGCATGCGCACTCAGGCTCCCAAGCACACGCCTTCCTCGGCTCACCTGACCCACCCTTTAGAGGTCACAGCAGTTCCACAGGGTCCCTGGGCACCTGTCCGTGGACACAGGAGCCCTCCCTGCCACCTAAAGGACCACGCGATTTCCGCTGGGGAACACTCCCCAGAAGCACTCCCAGCCTCGCACAGACACTGTGCGCAGGATAGACTTGTGGACCAGGGGCCTGGGCGGGGAATTTTCCAGGGAACTCTCTAAAGGCCAGGTGCCCTCTGTCGCCCTGGGAGTGCCCACGCCATCCCTTAACCCTGCAGGACACTATCATCCAGCAATAAGCAGCCCTCTGCCTCCACGGGGCTCAAACACCTGGGCCCGTTGTGCGAGCACCTGGCGTTCGTGCAGGCAAACCCGCAGACCCCTCTGGCCCGAACCCACCACTGCGAAGATCCCACTTTTCTTCCATCCGTAAAGGGGTCCTCCTTGAGGAGTGGAGGAACATGGGGAGGCCCCCAGGAGATGGCTTTTCTCCGAGCCGCGGCTGGCTCCTTTCGGGCCTATACGTGGGCCGCGCGTGCGCACTCAGGCTCCCCACAACAGGCCTCCCTCGGGTCACGGGACCCACCCTTGAGGTGTCTCCTGACCCACCCTTGAGGGGTCACGTGACCCACAACTGGGGGGTCTCGTGACACACCCCTGAGGGGTCACGTGACCCACCCCTGAGGGGTCACGTGACACACCCTTGAGGGGTCACATGACCCACCCCTGGGGGGTCTCGTGACCCACCCCTGAGGGGTCACGTGACCCACACCTGCGGGGTCACGTGACCCACCCCGGGGGGTCTCGTGACGCACCCCTGAGGGGTCACGTGACCCACTCCTGGGGGGTCTCGTGACGCACCCCTGAGGGGTCACGTGATCCACCCTTGAGGGGTTTCGTGACCCACCCTTTTGGGGTCACGTGACCCACCCTTGCGGGGTCTCGTGACCCACCCTTGGGAGGTCACCTGTCCCACCCTGGAGGGGTCAGGTGACCCGCCCTTGAGAGGTCACAGCAGTTTCACAGGGTCCCTGCGCACCTGTCCATGGAAACAGAAGCCCTCCCTTCCACTCAGAGGACCGCGCTATTTCCCCTAGGCCACACTGCCCAGCAGCACTCTCAGCCCCGCACAGACAGTGTGCTAAGGACAGACTTGGATACCGGGGGCCTGGGCGGGGGATTTTCCATGGAACTCTCTAAGGGCCCGGTGCCCTGTGTCGCCCGGGAGTGCCCATGCCCTTCCTTGACCCCGCAGGACACTTGCATCCAGCAATAAGCAGCCGTCTGCCTCCACGGGGCTCAAACACCTGGGCCCGGTGTGCGGGCACCTGGCGTACGTGGAGGCAAACCCCTGACCCCTCTGGCCCGAACCCACCACTGCGAAGATCCCCCTTTTCTTCCATCCGTAAAGGGGCCCTCCTGGGGAGTGGAGGAACATGGGGAGGCCCCCAGGAGATGGCTTTTCTCCGAGCCGCGGCTGGCTCCTTTCGGGCCTATACGTGGGCTGCGCATGCGCACTCAGGCTCCCAAGCACACGCCTCCCTCGGCTCACCTGACCCACCCTTTAGAGGTCACAGCAGTTCCACAGGGTCCCTGGGCACCTGTCCGTGGACACAGGAGCCCTCCCTGCCACCTAAAGGACCACGCGATTTCCGCTGGGGAACACTCCCCAGAAGCACTCCCAGCCTCCCACAGACACTGTGCGCAGGATAGACTTGTGGACCAGGGGCCTGGGCGGGGAATTTTCCAGGGAACTCTCTAAAGGCCAGGTGCCCTCTGTCGCCCTGGGAGTGCCCACGCCATCCCTTAACCCTGCAGGACACTATCATCCAGCAATAAGCAGCCCTCTGCCTCCACGGGGCTCAAACACCTGGGCCCGTTGTGCGAGCACCTGGCGTTCGTGCAGGCAAACCCGCAGACCCCTCTGGCCCGAACCCACCACTGCGAAGATCCCACTTTTCTTCCATCCGTAAAGGGGTCCTCCTTGAGGAGTGGAGGAACATGGGGAGGCCCCCAGGAGATGGCTTTTCTCCGAGCCGCGGCTGGCTCCTTTCGGGCCTATACGTGGGCTGCGCGTGCGCACTCAGGCTCCCCACAACAGGCCTCCCTCGGTCACGGGACCCACCCTTGAGGTGTCTCCTGACCCACCCTTGAGGGGTCACGTGACCCACACCTGGGGGGTCTCGTGACACACCCCTGAGGGGTCACGTGACCCACCCCTGGGGGGTCTCGTGACCCACCCCTGAGGGGTCACGTGACCCACCCTTGAGGGGTCACGTGACCCACACCTGGGGGGTCTCGTGACGCACCCCTGAGGTGTCACGTGACCCACCCCTGGGGGGTCTCGTGACGCACCCCTGAGGGGTCACGTGACCCACCCCTGAGGGGTCTCGTGACCCACCCCTGAGGGGTCACGTGACCCACCCTTGAGGGGTTTCGTGACCCACCCTTGCGGGGTCTCGTGACCCACCCTTGGGAGGTCACCTGTCCCACCCTGGAGGGGTCAGGTGACCCGCCCTTGAGAGGTCACAGCAGTTTCACAGGGTCCCTGCGAACCTGTCCATGGAAACAGAAGCCCTCCCTGCCACTCAGAGGACCGCGCTATTTCCCCTAGGCCACACTGCCCAGCAGCACTCTCAGCCCCGCACAGACAGTGTGCTAAGGACAGACTTGGATACCGGGGGCCTGGGCGGGGGATTTTCCATGGAACTCTCTAAGGGCCCGGTGCCCTGTGTCGCCCCGGAGTGCCCATGCCCTTCCTTGACCCCGCAGGACACTTGCATCCAGCAATAAGCAGCCGTCTGCCTCCACGGGGCTCAAACACCTGGGCCCGGTGTGCGGGCACCTGGCGTACGTGGAGGCAAACCCCTGACCCCTCTGGCCCGAACCCACCACTGCGAAGATCCCCCTTTTCTTCCATCCGTAAAGGGGCCCTCCCTGGGGAGTGGAGGAACATGGGGAGGCCCCCAGGAGATGGCTTTTCTCCGAGCCGCGGCTGGCTCCTTTCGGGCCTATACGTGGGCTGCGCATGCGCACTCAGGCTCCCAAGCACACGCCTCCCTCGGCTCACCTGACCCACCCTTTAGAGGTCACAGCAGTTCCACAGGGTCCCTGGGCACCTGTCCGTGGACACAGGAGCCCTCCCTGCCACCTAAAGGACCACGCGATTTCCGCTGGGGGAACACTCCCCAGAAGCACTCCCAGCCTCCCACAGACACTGTGCGCAGGATAGACTTGTGGACCAGGGGCCTGGGCGGGGAATTTTCCAGGGAACTCTCTAAAGGCCAGGTGCCCTCTGTCGCCCTGGGAGTGCCCACGCCATCCCTTAACCCTGCAGGACACTATCATCCAGCAATAAGCAGCCCTCTGCCTCCACGGGGCTCAAACACCTGGGCCCGTTGTGCGAGCACCTGGCGTTCGTGCAGGCAAACCCGCAGACCCCTCTGGCCCGAACCCACCACTGCGAAGATCCCACTTTTCTTCCATCCGTAAAGGGGTCCTCCTTGAGGAGTGGAGGAACATGGGGAGGCCCCCAGGAGATGGCTTTTCTCCGAGCCGCGGCTGGCTCCTTTCGGGCCTATACGTGGGCCGCGCGTGCGCACTCAGGCTCCCCACAACAGGCCTCCCTCGGGTCACGGGACCCACCCTTGAGGTGTCTCCTGACCCACCCTTGAGGGGTCACGTGACCCACACCTGGGGGGTCTCGTGACACACCCCTGAGGGGTCACGTGACCCACCCCTGGGGGGTCTCGTGACCCACCCCTGAGGGGTCACGTGACCCACCCTTGAGGGGTCACGTGACCCACACCTGGGGGGTCTCGTGACGCACCCCTGAGGTGTCACGTGACCCACCCCTGGGGGGTCTCGTGACGCACCCCTGAGGGGTCACGTGACCCACCCCTGAGGGGTCTCGTGACCCACCCTTGAGGGGTTTCGTGACCCACCCTTGGGAGGTCACCTGTCCCACCCTGGAGGGGTCAGGTGACCCGCCCTTGAGAGGTCACAGCAGTTTCACAGGGTCCCTGCGAACCTGTCCATGGAAACAGAAGCCCTCCCTGCCACTCAGAGGACCGCGCTATTTCCCCTAGGCCACACTGCCCAGCAGCACTCTCAGCCCCGCACAGACAGTGTGCTAAGGACAGACTTGGATACCGGGGGCCTGGGCGGGGGATTTTCCATGGAACTCTCTAAGGGCCCGGTGCCCTGTGTCGCCCCGGAGTGCCCATGCCCTTCCTTGACCCCGCAGGACACTTGCATCCAGCAATAAGCAGCCGTCTGCCTCCACGGGGCTCAAACACCTGGGCCCGGTGTGCGGGCACCTGGCGTACGTGGAGGCAAACCCCTGACCCCTCTGGCCCGAACCCACCACTGCGAAGATCCCCCTTTTCTTCCATCCGTAAAGGGGCCCTCCCTGGGGAGTGGAGGAACATGGGGAGGCCCCCAGGAGATGGCTTTTCTCCGAGCCGCGGCTGGCTCCTTTCGGGCCTATACGTGGGCTGCGCATGCGCACTCAGGCTCCCAAGCACACGCCTCCCTCGGCTCACCTGACCCACCCTTTAGAGGTCACAGCAGTTCCACAGGGTCCCTGGGCACCTGTCCGTGGACACAGGAGCCCTCCCTGCCACCTAAAGGACCACGCGATTTCCGCTGGGGAACACTCCCCAGAAGCACTCCCAGCCTCACACAGACACTGTGCGCAGGATAGACTTGTGGACCAGGGGCCTGGGCGGGGAATTTTCCAGGGAACTCTCTAAAGGCCAGGTGCCCTCTGTCGCCCTGGGAGTGCCCACGCCATCCCTTAACCCTGCAGGACACTATCATCCAGCAATAAGCAGCCCTCTGCCTCCACGGGGCTCAAACACCTGGGCCCGTTGTGCGAGCACCTGGCGTTCGTGCAGGCAAACCCGCAGACCCCTCTGGCCCGAACCCACCACTGCGAAGATCCCACTTTTCTTCCATCCGTAAAGGGGTCCTCCTTGAGGAGTGGAGGAACATGGGGAGGCCCCCAGGAGATGGCTTTTCTCCGAGCCGCGGCTGGCTCCTTTCGGGCCTATACGTGGGCCGCGCGTGCGCACTCAGGCTCCCCACAACAGGCCTCCCTCGGGTCACGGGACCCACCCTTGAGGTGTCTCCTGACCCACCCTTGAGGGGTCACGTGACCCACACCTGGGGGGTCTCGTGACACACCCCTGAGGGGTCACGTGACCCACCCCTGGGGGGTCTCGTGACCCACCCCTGAGGGGTCACGTGACCCACCCTTGAGGGGTCACGTGACCCACACCTGGGGGGTCTCGTGACGCACCCCTGAGGTGTCACGTGACCCACCCCTGGGGGGTCTCGTGACGCACCCCTGAGGGGTCACGTGACCCACCCCTGAGGGGTCTCGTGACCCACCCCTGAGGGGTCACGTGACCCACCCTTGAGGGGTTTCGTGACCCACCCTTGCGGGGTCTCGTGACCCACCCTTGGGAGGTCACCTGTCCCACCCTGGAGGGGTCAGGTGACCCGCCCTTGAGAGGTCACAGCAGTTTCACAGGGTCCCTGGGAACCTGTCCATGGAAACAGAAGCCCTCCCTGCCACTCAGAGGACCGCGCTATTTCCCCTAGGCCACACTGCCCAGCAGCACTCTCAGCCCCGCACAGACAGTGTGCTAAGGACAGACTTGGATACCGGGGGCCTGGGCGGGGGATTTTCCATGGAACTCTCTAAGGGCCCGGTGCCCTGTGTCGCCCCGGAGTGCCCATGCCCTTCCTTGACCCCGCAGGACACTTGCATCCAGCAATAAGCAGCCGTCTGCCTCCACGGGGCTCAAACACCTGGGCCCGGTGTGCGGGCACCTGGCGTACGTGGAGGCAAGCCCCTGACCCCTCTGGCCCGAACCCACCACTGCGAAGATCCCCCTTTTCTTCCATCCGTAAAGGGGCCCTCCCTGGGGAGTGGAGGAACATGGGGAGGCCCCCAGGAGATGGCTTTTCTCCGAGCCGCGGCTGGCTCCTTTCGGGCCTATACGTGGGCTGCGCATGCGCACTCAGGCTCCCAAGCACACGCCTCCCTCGGCTCACCTGACCCACCCTTTAGAGGTCACAGCAGTTCCACAGGGTCCCTGGGCACCTGTCCGTGGACACAGGAGCCCTCCCTGCCACCTAAAGGACCACGCGATTTCCGCTGGGGAACACTCCCCAGAAGCACTCCCAGCCTCACACAGACACTGTGCGCAGGATAGACTTGTGGACCAGGGGCCTGGGCGGGGAATTTTCCAGGGAACTCTCTAAAGGCCAGGTGCCCTCTGTCGCCCTGGGAGTGCCCACGCCATCCCTTAACCCTGCAGGACACTATCATCCAGCAATAAGCAGCCCTCTGCCTCCACGGGGCTCAAACACCTGGGCCCGTTGTGCGAGCACCTGGCGTTCGTGCAGGCAAACCCGCAGACCCCTCTGGCCCGAACCCACCACTGCGAAGATCCCACTTTTCTTCCATCCGTAAAGGGGTCCTCCTTGAGGAGTGGAGGAACATGGGGAGGCCCCCAGGAGATGGCTTTTCTCCGAGCCGCGGCTGGCTCCTTTCGGGCCTATACGTGGGCCGCGCGTGCGCACTCAGGCTCCCCACAACAGGCCTCCCTCGGGTCACGGGACCCACCCTTGAGGTGTCTCCTGACCCAGCCTGGAGGGTTCATGTGACCCACACCTGGGGGGTCTCGTGACGCACCCTTGAGGGGTCACGTGACCCACACCTGGGGGGTCTCGTGACGCACCCCTGAGGTGTCACGTGACCCACCCCTGGGGGGTCTCGTGACGCACCCCTGAGGGGTCACGTGACCCACCCCTGAGGGGTCTCGTGACCCACCCCCGAGGGGTCACGTGACCCACACCTGCGGGGTCACGTGACCCACACCTGCGGGGTCACGTGACCCACCCCTGGGGGTTCACGTGACGCACCCCTGAGGGGTCACGTGACCCACCCCTGAGGGGTCTCGTGACCCACCCCTGAGGGGTCACGTGACCCACCCTTGAGGGGTTTCGTGACCCACCCTTTTGGGGTCACGTGACCCACCCTTGCGGGGTCTCGTGACCCACCCTTGGGAGGTCACCTGTCCCACCCTGGAGGGGTCAGGTGACCCGCCCTTGAGAGGTCACAGCAGTTTCACAGGGTCCCTGCGCACCTGTCCATGGAAACAGAAGCCCTCCCTGCCACTCAGAGGACCGCGCTATTTCCCCTAGGCCACACTGCCCAGCAGCACTCTCAGCCCCGCACAGACAGTGTGCTAAGGACAGACTTGGATACCGGGGGCCTGGGCGGGGGATTTTCCATGGAACTCTCTAAGGGCCCGGTGCCCTGTGTCGCCCGGGAGTGCCCATGCCCTTCCTTGACCCCGCAGGACACTTGCATCCAGCAATAAGCAGCCGTCTGCCTCCACGGGGCTCAAACACCTGGGCCCGGTGTGCGGGCACCTGGCGTACGTGGAGGCAAACCCCTGACCCCTCTGGCCCGAACCCACCACTGCGAAGATCCCCCTTTTCTTCCATCCGTAAAGGGGCCCTCCCTGGGGAGTGGAGGAACATGGGGAGGCCCCCAGGAGATGGCTTTTCTCCGAGCCGCGGCTGGCTCCTTTCGGGCCTATACGTGGGCTGCGCATGCGCACTCAGGCTCCCAAGCACACGCCTCCCTCGGCTCACCTGACCCACCCTTTAGAGGTCACAGCAGTTCCACAGGGTCCCTGGGCACCTGTCCGTGGACACAGGAGCCCTCCCTGCCACCTAAAGGACCACGCGATTTCCGCTGGGGAACACTCCCCAGAAGCACTCCCAGCCTCCCACAGACACTGTGCGCAGGATAGACTTGTGGACCAGGGGCCTGGGCGGGGAATTTTCCAGGGAACTCTCTAAAGGCCAGGTGCCCTCTGTCGCCCTGGGAGTGCCCACGCCATCCCTTAACCCTGCAGGACACTATCATCCAGCAATAAGCAGCCCTCTGCCTCCACGGGGCTCAAACACCTGGGCCCGTTGTGCGAGCACCTGGCGTTCGTGCAGGCAAACCCGCAGACCCCTCTGGCCCGAACCCACCACTGCGAAGATCCCACTTTTCTTCCATCCGTAAAGGGGTCCTCCTTGAGGAGTGGAGGAACATGGGGAGGCCCCCAGGAGATGGCTTTTCTCCGAGCCGCGGCTGGCTCCTTTCGGGCCTATACGTGGGCTGCGCGTGCGCACTCAGGCTCCCCACAACAGGCCTCCCTCGGGTCACGGGACCCACCCTTGAGGTGTCTCCTGACCCACCCTTGAGGGGTCACGTGACCCACACCTGGGGGGTCTCGTGACACACCCCTGAGGGGTCACGTGACCCACCCCTGGGGGGTCTCGTGACCCACCCCTGAGGGGTCACGTGACCCACCCTTGAGGGGTCACGTGACCCACACCTGGGGGGTCTCGTGACGCACCCCTGAGGTGTCACGTGACCCACCCCTGGGGGGTCTCGTGACGCACCCCTGAGGGGTCACGTGACCCACCCCTGAGGGGTCTCGTGACCCACCCCTGAGGGGTCACGTGACCCACCCTTGAGGGGTTTCGTGACCCACCCTTGCGGGGTCACGTGACCCACCCTTGCGGGGTCTCGTGACCCACCCTTGGGAGGTCACCTGTCCCACCCTGGAGGGGTCAGGTGACCCGCCCTTGAGAGGTCACAGCAGTTTCACAGGGTCCCTGCGCACCTGTCCATGGAAACAGAAGCCCTCCCTGCCACTCAGAGGACCGCGCTATTTCCCCTAGGCCACACTGCCCAGCAGCACTCTCAGCCCCGCACAGACAGTGTGCTAAGGACAGACTTGGATACCGGGGGCCTGGGCGGGGGATTTTCCATGGAACTCTCTAAGGGCCCGGTGCCCTGTGTCGCCCGGGAGTGCCCATGCCCTTCCTTGACCCCGCAGGACACTTGCATCCAGCAATAAGCAGCCGTCTGCCTCCACGGGGCTCAAACACCTGGGCCCGGTGTGCGGGCACCTGGCGTACGTGGAGGCAAACCCCTGACCCCTCTGGCCCGAACCCACCACTGCGAAGATCCCCCTTTTCTTCCATCCGTAAAGGGGCCCTCCCTGGGGAGTGGAGGAACATGGGGAGGCCCCCAGGAGATGGCTTTTCTCCGAGCCGCGGCTGGCTCCTTTCGGGCCTATACGTGGGCTGCGCATGCGCACTCAGGCTCCCAAGCACACGCCTCCCTCGGCTCACCTGACCCACCCTTTAGAGGTCACAGCAGTTCCACAGGGTCCCTGGGCACCTGTCCGTGGACACAGGAGCCCTCCCTGCCACCTAAAGGACCACGCGATTTCCGCTGGGGAACACTCCCCAGAAGCACTCCCAGCCTCACACAGACACTGTGCGCAGGATAGACTTGTGGACCAGGGGCCTGGGCGGGGAATTTTCCAGGGAACTCTCTAAAGGCCAGGTGCCCTCTGTCGCCCTGGGAGTGCCCACGCCATCCCTTAACCCTGCAGGACACTATCATCCAGCAATAAGCAGCCCTCTGCCTCCACGGGGCTCAAACACCTGGGCCCGTTGTGCGAGCACCTGGCGTTCGTGCAGGCAAACCCGCAGACCCCTCTGGCCCGAACCCACCACTGCGAAGATCCCACTTTTCTTCCATCCGTAAAGGGGTCCTCCTTGAGGAGTGGAGGAACATGGGGAGGCCCCCAGGAGATGGCTTTTCTCCGAGCCGCGGCTGGCTCCTTTCGGGCCTATACGTGGGCCGCGCGTGCGCACTCAGGCTCCCCACAACAGGCCTCCCTCGGGTCACGGGACCCACCCTTGAGGTGTCTCCTGACCCAGCCTGGAGGGGTCATGTGACCCACACCTGGGGGGTCTCGTGACGCACCCTTGAGGGGTCACGTGACCCACACCTGGGGGGTCTCGTGACGCACCCCTGAGGTGTCACGTGACCCACCCCTGGGGGGTCTCGTGACGCACCCCTGAGGGGTCACGTGACCCACCCCTGAGGGGTCTCGTGACCCACCCCCGAGGGGTCACGTGACCCACACCTGCGGGGTCACGTGACCCACACCTGCGGGGTCACGTGACCCACCCCTGGGGGTTCACGTGACGCACCCCTGAGGGGTCACGTGACCCACCCCTGGGGGGTCTCGTGACGCACCCCTGAGGGGTCACGTGATCCACCCTTGAGGGGTTTCGTGACCCACCCTTGGGAGGTCACCTGTCCCACCCTGGAGGGGTCAGGTGACCCGCCCTTGAGAGGTCACAGCAGTTTCACAGGGTCCCTGCGCACCTGTCCATGGAAACAGAAGCCCTCCCTTCCACTCAGAGGACCGCGCTATTTCCCCTAGGCCACACTGCCCAGCAGCACTCTCAGCCCCGCACAGACAGTGTGCTAAGGACAGACTTGGATACCGAGGGCCTGGGCGGGGGATTTTCCATGGAACTCTCTAAGGGCCCGGTGCCCTGTGTCGCCCGGGAGTGCCCATGCCCTTCCTTGACCCCGCAGGACACTTGCATCCAGCAATAAGCAGCCGTCTGCCTCCACGGGGCTCAAACACCTGGGCCCGGTGTGCGGGCACCTGGCGTACGTGGAGGCAAACACCTGACCCCTCTGGCCCGAACCCACCACTGCGAAGATCCCCCTTTTCTTCCATCCGTAAAGGGGCCCTCCCTGGGGAGTGGAGGAACATGGGGAGGCCCCCAGGAGATGGCTTTTCTCCGAGCCGCGGCTGGCTCCTTTCGGGCCTATACGTGGGCTGCGCATGCGCACTCAGGCTCCCAAGCACACGCCTCCCTCGGCTCACCTGACCCACCCTTTAGAGGTCACAGCAGTTCCACAGGGTCCCTGGGCACCTGTCCGTGGACACAGGAGCCCTCCCTGCCACCTAAAGGACCACGCGATTTCCGCTGGGGAACACTCCCCAGAAGCACTCCCAGCCTCCCACAGACACTGTGCGCAGGATAGACTTGTGGACCAGGGGCCTGGGCGGGGAATTTTCCAGGGAACTCTCTAAAGGCCAGGTGCCCTCTGTCGCCCTGGGAGTGCCCACGCCATCCCTTAACCCTGCAGGACACTATCATCCAGCAATAAGCAGCCCTCTGCCTCCACGGGGCTCAAACACCTGGGCCCGTTGTGCGAGCACCTGGCGTTCGTGCAGGCAAACCCGCAGACCCCTCTGGCCCGAACCCACCACTGCGAAGATCCCACTTTTCTTCCATCCGTAAAGGGGTCCTCCTTGAGGAGTGGAGGAACATGGGGAGGCCCCCAGGAGATGGCTTTTCTCCGAGCCGCGGCTGGCTCCTTTCGGGCCTATACGTGGGCCGCGCGTGCGCACTCAGGCTCCCCACAACAGGCCTCCCTCGGGTCACGGGACCCACCCTTGAGGTGTCTCCTGACCCACCCTTGAGGGGTCACGTGACCCACACCTGGGGGGTCTCGTGACACACCCCTGAGGGGTCACGTGACCCACCCCTGAGGGGTCTCGTGACCCACACCTGGGGGGTCTCGTGACGCACCCCTGAGGTGTCACGTGACCCACCCCTGGGGGGTCTCGTGACGCACCCCTGAGGGGTCACGTGACCCACCCCTGAGGGGTCTCGTGACCCACCCCTGAGGGGTCACGTGACCCACCCTTGAGGGGTTTCGTGACCCACCCTTGCGGGGTCTCGTGACCCACCCTTGGGAGGTCACCTGTCCCACCCTGGAGGGGTCAGGTGACCCGCCCTTGAGAGGTCACAGCAGTTTCACAGGGTCCCTGCGAACCTGTCCATGGAAACAGAAGCCCTCCCTGCCACTCAGAGGACCGCGCTATTTCCCCTAGGCCACACTGCCCAGCAGCACTCTCAGCCCCGCACAGACAGTGTGCTAAGGACAGACTTGGATACCGGGGGCCTGGGCGGGGGATTTTCCATGGAACTCTCTAAGGGCCCGGTGCCCTGTGTCGCCCCGGAGTGCCCATGCCCTTCCTTGACCCCGCAGGACACTTGCATCCAGCAATAAGCAGCCGTCTGCCTCCACGGGGCTCAAACACCTGGGCCCGGTGTGCGGGCACCTGGCGTACGTGGAGGCAAGCCCCTGACCCCTCTGGCCCGAACCCACCACTGCGAAGATCCCCCTTTTCTTCCATCCGTAAAGGGGCCCTCCCTGGGGAGTGGAGGAACATGGGGAGGCCCCCAGGAGATGGCTTTTCTCCGAGCCGCGGCTGGCTCCTTTCGGGCCTATACGTGGGCTGCGCATGCGCACTCAGGCTCCCAAGCACACGCCTCCCTCGGCTCACCTGACCCACCCTTTAGAGGTCACAGCAGTTCCACAGGGTCCCTGGGCACCTGTCCGTGGACACAGGAGCCCTCCCTGCCACCTAAAGGACCACGCGATTTCCGCTGGGGAACACTCCCCAGAAGCACTCCCAGCCTCACACAGACACTGTGCGCAGGATAGACTTGTGGACCAGGGGCCTGGGCGGGGAATTTTCCAGGGAACTCTCTAAAGGCCAGGTGCCCTCTGTCGCCCTGGGAGTGCCCACGCCATCCCTTAACCCTGCAGGACACTATCATCCAGCAATAAGCAGCCCTCTGCCTCCACGGGGCTCAAACACCTGGGCCCGTTGTGCGAGCACCTGGCGTTCGTGCAGGCAAACCCGCAGACCCCTCTGGCCCGAACCCACCACTGCGAAGATCCCACTTTTCTTCCATCCGTAAAGGGGTCCTCCTTGAGGAGTGGAGGAACATGGGGAGGCCCCCAGGAGATGGCTTTTCTCCGAGCCGCGGCTGGCTCCTTTCGGGCCTATACGTGGGCCGCGCGTGCGCACTCAGGCTCCCCACAACAGGCCTCCCTCGGGTCACGGGACCCACCCTTGAGGTGTCTCCTGACCCAGCCTGGAGGGGTCATGTGACCCACACCTGGGGGGTCTCGTGACGCACCCTTGAGGGGTCACGTGACCCACCCCTGGGGGGTCTCGTGACGCACCCCTGAGGTGTCACGTGACCCACCCCTGGGGGGTCTCGTGACGCACCCCTGAGGGGTCACGTGACCCACCCCTGAGGGGTCTCGTGACCCACCCCCGAGGGGTCACGTGACCCACACCTGCGGGGTCACGTGACCCACACCTGCGGGGTCACGTGACCCACCCCTGGGGGTTCACGTGACGCACCCCTGAGGGGTCACGTGACCCACCCCTGGGGGGTCTCGTGACGCACCCCTGAGGGGTCACGTGATCCACCCTTGAGGGGTTTCGTGACCCACCCTTGGGAGGTCACCTGTCCCACCCTGGAGGGGTCAGGTGACCCGCCCTTGAGAGGTCACAGCAGTTTCACAGGGTCCCTGCGCACCTGTCCATGGAAACAGAAGCCCTCCCTTCCACTCAGAGGACCGCGCTATTTCCCCTAGGCCACACTGCCCAGCAGCACTCTCAGCCCCGCACAGACAGTGTGCTAAGGACAGACTTGGATACCGAGGGCCTGGGCGGGGGATTTTCCATGGAACTCTCTAAGGGCCCGGTGCCCTGTGTCGCCCGGGAGTGCCCATGCCCTTCCTTGACCCCGCAGGACACTTGCATCCAGCAATAAGCAGCCGTCTGCCTCCACGGGGCTCAAACACCTGGGCCCGGTGTGCGGGCACCTGGCGTACGTGGAGGCAAACACCTGACCCCTCTGGCCCGAACCCACCACTGCGAAGATCCCCCTTTTCTTCCATCCGTAAAGGGGCCCTCCCTGGGGAGTGGAGGAACATGGGGAGGCCCCCAGGAGATGGCTTTTCTCCGAGCCGCGGCTGGCTCCTTTCGGGCCTATACGTGGGCTGCGCATGCGCACTCAGGCTCCCAAGCACACGCCTCCCTCGGCTCACCTGACCCACCCTTTAGAGGTCACAGCAGTTCCACAGGGTCCCTGGGCACCTGTCCGTGGACACAGGAGCCCTCCCTGCCACCTAAAGGACCACGCGATTTCCGCTGGGGAACACTCCCCAGAAGCACTCCCAGCCTCCCACAGACACTGTGCGCAGGATAGACTTGTGGACCAGGGGCCTGGGCGGGGAATTTTCCAGGGAACTCTCTAAAGGCCAGGTGCCCTCTGTCGCCCTGGGAGTGCCCACGCCATCCCTTAACCCTGCAGGACACTATCATCCAGCAATAAGCAGCCCTCTGCCTCCACGGGGCTCAAACACCTGGGCCCGTTGTGCGAGCACCTGGCGTTCGTGCAGGCAAACCCGCAGACCCCTCTGGCCCGAACCCACCACTGCGAAGATCCCACTTTTCTTCCATCCGTAAAGGGGTCCTCCTTGAGGAGTGGAGGAACATGGGGAGGCCCCCAGGAGATGGCTTTTCTCCGAGCCGCGGCTGGCTCCTTTCGGGCCTATACGTGGGCCGCGCGTGCGCACTCAGGCTCCCCACAACAGGCCTCCCTCGGGTCACGGGACCCACCCTTGAGGTGTCTCCTGACCCACCCTTGAGGGGTCACGTGACCCACACCTGGGGGGTCTCGTGACACACCCCTGAGGGGTCATGTGACCCACCCCTGAGGGGTCTCGTGACCCACCCCTGAGGGGTCACGTGACCCACCCTTGAGGGGTTTCGTGACCCACCCTTGCGGGGTCTCGTGACCCACCCTTGGGAGGTCACCTGTCCCACCCTGGAGGGGTCAGGTGACCCGCCCTTGAGAGGTCACAGCAGTTTCACAGGGTCCCTGCGCACCTGTCCATGGAAACAGAAGCCCTCCCTGCCACTCAGAGGACCGCGCTATTTCCCCTAGGCCACACTGCCCAGCAGCACTCTCAGCCCCGCACAGACAGTGTGCTAAGGACAGACTTGGATACCGGGGGCCTGGGCGGGGGATTTTCCATGGAACTCTCTAAGGGCCCGGTGCCCTGTGTCGCCCCGGAGTGCCCATGCCCTTCCTTGACCCCGCAGGACACTTGCATCCAGCAATAAGCAGCCGTCTGCCTCCACGGGGCTCAAACACCTGGGCCCGGTGTGCGGGCACCTGGCGTACGTGGAGGCAAACCCCTGACCCCTCTGGCCCGAACCCACCACTGCGAAGATCCCCCTTTTCTTCCATCCGTAAAGGGGCCCTCCCTGGGGAGTGGAGGAACATGGGGAGGCCCCCAGGAGATGGCTTTTCTCCGAGCCGCGGCTGGCTCCTTTCGGGCCTATACGTGGGCCGCGCATGCGCACTCAGGCTCCCAAGCACACGCCTTCCTCGGCTCACCTGACCCACCCTTTAGAGGTCACAGCAGTTCCACAGGGTCCCTGGGCACCTGTCCGTGGACACAGGAGCCCTCCCTGCCACCTAAAGGACCACGCGATTTCCGCTGGGGAACACTCCCCAGAAGCACTCCCAGCCTCCCACAGACACTGTGCGCAGGATAGACTTGTGGACCAGGGGCCTGGGCGGGGAATTTTCCAGGGAACTCTCTAAAGGCCAGGTGCCCTCTGTCGCCCTGGGAGTGCCCACGCCATCCCTTAACCCTGCAGGACACTATCATCCAGCAATAAGCAGCCCTCTGCCTCCACGGGGCTCAAACACCTGGGCCCGTTGTGCGAGCACCTGGCGTTCGTGCAGGCAAACCCGCAGACCCCTCTGGCCCGAACCCACCACTGCGAAGATCCCACTTTTCTTCCATCCGTAAAGGGGTCCTCCTTGAGGAGTGGAGGAACATGGGGAGGCCCCCAGGAGATGGCTTTTCTCCGAGCCGCGGCTGGCTCCTTTCGGGCCTATACGTGGGCTGCGCGTGCGCACTCAGGCTCCCCACAACAGGCCTCCCTCGGGTCACGGGACCCACCCTTGAGGTGTCTCCTGACCCACCCTTGAGGGGTCACGTGACCCACACCTGGGGGGTCTCGTGACACACCCCTGAGGGGTCACGTGACCCACCCCTGGGGGGTCTCGTGACCCACCCCTGAGGGGTCACGTGACCCACCCTTGAGGGGTCACGTGACCCACACCTGGGGGGTCTCGTGACGCACCCCTGAGGTGTCACGTGACCCACCCCTGGGGGGTCTCGTGACGCACCCCTGAGGGGTCACGTGACCCACCCCTGAGGGGTCTCGTGACCCACCCCTGAGGGGTCACGTGACCCACCCTTGAGGGGTTTCGTGACCCACCCTTGCGGGGTCTCGTGACCCACCCTTGGGAGGTCACCTGTCCCACCCTGGAGGGGTCAGGTGACCCGCCCTTGAGAGGTCACAGCAGTTTCACAGGGTCCCTGCGAACCTGTCCATGGAAACAGAAGCCCTCCCTGCCACTCAGAGGACCGCGCTATTTCCCCTAGGCCACACTGCCCAGCAGCACTCTCAGCCCCGCACAGACAGTGTGCTAAGGACAGACTTGGATACCGGGGGCCTGGGCGGGGGATTTTCCATGGAACTCTCTAAGGGCCCGGTGCCCTGTGTCGCCCCGGAGTGCCCATGCCCTTCCTTGACCCCGCAGGACACTTGCATCCAGCAATAAGCAGCCGTCTGCCTCCACGGGGCTCAAACACCTGGGCCCGGTGTGCGGGCACCTGGCGTACGTGGAGGCAAACCCCTGACCCCTCTGGCCCGAACCCACCACTGCGAAGATCCCCCTTTTCTTCCATCCGTAAAGGGGCCCTCCCTGGGGAGTGGAGGAACATGGGGAGGCCCCCAGGAGATGGCTTTTCTCCGAGCCGCGGCTGGCTCCTTTCGGGCCTATACGTGGGCTGTGCATGCGCACTCAGGCTCCCAAGCACACGCCTCCCTCGGCTCACCTGACCCACCCTTTAGAGGTCACAGCAGTTCCACAGGGTCCCTGGGCACCTGTCCGTGGACACAGGAGCCCTCCCTGCCACCTAAAGGACCACGCGATTTCCGCTGGGGGAACACTCCCCAGAAGCACTCCCAGCCTCCCACAGACACTGTGCGCAGGATAGACTTGTGGACCAGGGGCCTGGGCGGGGAATTTTCCAGGGAACTCTCTAAAGGCCAGGTGCCCTCTGTCGCCCTGGGAGTGCCCACGCCATCCCTTAACCCTGCAGGACACTATCATCCAGCAATAAGCAGCCCTCTGCCTCCACGGGGCTCAAACACCTGGGCCCGTTGTGCGAGCACCTGGCGTTCGTGCAGGCAAACCCGCAGACCCCTCTGGCCCGAACCCACCACTGCGAAGATCCCACTTTTCTTCCATCCGTAAAGGGGTCCTCCTTGAGGAGTGGAGGAACATGGGGAGGCCCCCAGGAGATGGCTTTTCTCCGAGCCGCGGCTGGCTCCTTTCGGGCCTATACGTGGGCCGCGCGTGCGCACTCAGGCTCCCCACAACAGGCCTCCCTCGGGTCACGGGACCCACCCTTGAGGTGTCTCCTGACCCACCCTTGAGGGGTCACGTGACCCACACCTGGGGGGTCTCGTGACACACCCCTGAGGGGTCACGTGACCCACCCCTGGGGGGTCTCGTGACCCACCCCTGAGGGGTCACGTGACCCACCCTTGAGGGGTCACGTGACCCACACCTGGGGGGTCTCGTGACGCACCCCTGAGGTGTCACGTGACCCACCCCTGGGGGGTCTCGTGACGCACCCCTGAGGGGTCACGTGACCCACCCCTGAGGGGTCACGTGACACACCCTTGAGGGGTCACATGACCCACCCCTGGGGGGTCTCGTGACCCACCCCTGAGGGGTCACGTGACCCACACCTGCGGGGTCACGTGACCCACCCCGGGGGGTCTCGTGACGCACCCCTGAGGGGTCACGTGACCCACTCCTGGGGGGTCTCGTGACGCACCACTGAGGGGTCACGTGATCCACCCTTGAGGGGTTTCGTGACCCACCCTTTTGGGGTCACGTGACCCACCCTTGCGGGGTCTCGTGACCCACCCTTGGGAGGTCACCTGTCCCACCCTGGAGGGGTCAGGTGACCCGCCCTTGAGAGGTCACAGCAGTTTCACAGGGTCCCTGCGCACCTGTCCATGGAAACAGAAGCCCTCCCTTCCACTCAGAGGACCGCGCTATTTCCCCTAGGCCACACTGCCCAGCAGCACTCTCAGCCCCGCACAGACAGTGTGCTAAGGACAGACTTGGATACCGGGGGCCTGGGCGGGGGATTTTCCATGGAACTCTCTAAGGGCCCGGTGCCCTGTGTCGCCCGGGAGTGCCCATGCCCTTCCTTGACCCCGCAGGACACTTGCATCCAGCAATAAGCAGCCGTCTGCCTCCACGGGGCTCAAACACCTGGGCCCGGTGTGCGGGCACCTGGCGTACGTGGAGGCAAACCCCTGACCCCTCTGGCCCGAACCCACCACTGCGAAGATCCCCCTTTTCTTCCATCCGTAAAGGGGCCCTCCCTGGGGAGTGGAGGAACATGGGGAGGCCCCCAGGAGATGGCTTTTCTCCGAGCCGCGGCTGGCTCCTTTCGGGCCTATACGTGGGCTGCGCATGCGCACTCAGGCTCCCAAGCACACGCCTCCCTCGGCTCACCTGACCCACCCTTTAGAGGTCACAGCAGTTCCACAGGGTCCCTGGGCACCTGTCCGTGGACACAGGAGCCCTCCCTGCCACCTAAAGGACCACGCGATTTCCGCTGGGGAACACTCCCCAGAAGCACTCCCAGCCTCCCACAGACACTGTGCGCAGGATAGACTTGTGGACCAGGGGCCTGGGCGGGGAATTTTCCAGGGAACTCTCTAAAGGCCAGGTGCCCTCTGTCGCCCTGGGAGTGCCCACGCCATCCCTTAACCCTGCAGGACACTATCATCCAGCAATAAGCAGCCCTCTGCCTCCACGGGGCTCAAACACCTGGGCCCGTTGTGCGAGCACCTGGCGTTCGTGCAGGCAAACCCGCAGACCCCTCTGGCCCGAACCCACCACTGCGAAGATCCCACTTTTCTTCCATCCGTAAAGGGGTCCTCCTTGAGGAGTGGAGGAACATGGGGAGGCCCCCAGGAGATGGCTTTTCTCCGAGCCGCGGCTGGCTCCTTTCGGGCCTATACGTGGGCTGCGCGTGCGCACTCAGGCTCCCCACAACAGGCCTCCCTCGGGTCACGGGACCCACCCTTGAGGTGTCTCCTGACCCACCCTTGAGGGGTCACGTGACCCACACCTGGGGGGTCTCGTGACACACCCCTGAGGGGTCACGTGACCCACCCCTGGGGGGTCTCGTGACCCACCCCTGAGGGGTCACGTGACCCACCCTTGAGGGGTCACGTGACCCACACCTGCGGGGTCACGTGACCCACCCCTGGGGGGTCTAGTGACGCACCCCTGAGGGGTCACGTGACCCACCCCTGAGGGGTCTCGTGACCCACCCCTGAGGGGTCACGTGACCCACCCTTGAGGGGTTTCGTGACCCACCCTTTTGGGGTCCCGTGACCCACCCTTGCGGGGTCTCGTGACCCACCCTTGGGAGGTCACCTGTCCCACCCTGGAGGGGTCAGGTGACCCGCCCTTGAGAGGTCACAGCAGTTTCACAGGGTCCCTGCGCACCTGTCCATGGAAACAGAAGCCCTCCCTGCCACTCAGAGGACCGCGCTATTTCCCCTAGGCCACACTGCCCAGCAACACTCTCCG
Organism: Desmodus rotundus; assembly: GCF_022682495.2. Lineage (NCBI taxonomy): Eukaryota > Metazoa > Chordata > Mammalia > Chiroptera > Phyllostomidae > Desmodus > Desmodus rotundus. The sequence goes on from NW_026527522.1 coordinate 435,527, forward strand.
CCCCGCACAGACAGTGTGCTAAGGACAGACTTGGATACCGGGGGCCGGGGCGGGGGATTTTCCATGGAACTCTCTAAGGGCCCGGTGCCCTGTGTCGCCCGGGAGTGCCCATGCCCTTCCTTGACCCCGCAGGACACTTGCATCCAGCAATAAGCAGCCGTCTGCCTCCACGGGGCTCAAACACCTGGGCCCGGTGTGCGGGCACCTGGCGTACGTGGAGGCAAACCCCCTGACCCTTCTGTCCCGAACCCACCACTGCGAAGATCCCCCTTTTCTTCCATCCGTAAAGGGGCCCTCCCTGGGGAGTGGAGGAACATGGGGAGGCCCCCAGGAGATGGCTTTTCTCCGAGCCGCGGCTGGCTCGTTTCGGGCCTATACGTGGGCCGCGCATGCGCACTCAGGCTCCCAAGCACACGCCTTCCTCGGCTCACCTGACCCACCCTTTAGAGGTCACAGCAGTTCCACAGGGTCCCTGGGCACCTGTCCGTGGACACAGGAGCCCTCCCTGCCACCTAAAGGACCACGCGATTTCCGCTGGGGAACACTCCCCAGAAGCACTCCCAGCCTCGCACAGACACTGTGCGCAGGATAGACTTGTGGACCAGGGGCCTGGGCGTGGAATTTTCCAGGGAACTCTCTAAAGGCCAGGTGCCCTCTGTCGCCCTGGGAGTGCCCACGCCATCCCTTAACCCTGCAGGACACTATCATCCAGCAATAAGCAGCCCTCTGCCTCCACGGGGCTCAAACACCTGGGCCCGTTGTGCGAGCACCTGGCGTTCGTGCAGGCAAACCCGCAGACCCCTCTGGCCCGAACCCACCACTGCGAAGATCCCACTTTTCTTCCATCCGTAAAGGGGTCCTCCTTGAGGAGTGGAGGAACATGGGGAGGCCCCCAGGAGATGGCTTTTCTCCAAGCCGCGGCTGGCTCCTTTCGGGCCTATACGTGGGCCGCGCGTGCGCACTCAGGCTCCCCACAACAGGCCTCCCTCGGGTCACGGGACCCACCCTTGAGGTGTCTCCTGACCCACCCTTGAGGGGTCACGTGACCCACACCGGGGGGGTCTCGTGACACACCCCTGAGGGGTCACGTGACCCACCCCTGGGGGGTCTCGTGACCCACCCCTTAGGGGTCACGTGACCCACACCTGCGGGGTCACGTGACCCACCCCTGGGGGGTCTCGTGACGCACCCCTGAGGGGTCACGTGACCCACCCCTGGGGGGTCTCGTGACGCACCCCTGAGGGGTCACGTGATCCACCCTTGAGGGGTTTCGTGACCCACCCTTGGGAGGTCACCTGTCCCACCCTGGAGGGGTCAGGTGACCCGCCCTTGAGAGGTCACAGCAGTTTCACAGGGTCCCTGCGCACCTGTCCATGGAAACAGAAGCCCTCCCTTCCACTCAGAGGACCGCGCTATTTCCCCTAGGCCACACTGCCCAGCAGCACTCTCAGCCCCGCACAGACAGTGTGCTAAGGACAGACTTGGATACCGAGGGCCTGGTCGGGGGATTTTCCATGGAACTCTCTAAGGGCCCGGTGCCCTGTGTCGCCCGGGAGTGCCCATGCCCTTCCTTGACCCCGCAGGACACTTGCATCCAGCAATAAGCAGCCGTCTGCCTCCACGGGGCTCAAACACCTGGGCCCGGTGTGCGGGCACCTGGCGTACGTGGAGGCAAACACCTGACCCCTCTGGCCCGAACCCACCACTGCGAAGATCCCCCTTTTCTTCCATCCGTAAAGGGGCCCTCCCTGGGGAGTGGAGGAACATGGGGAGGCCCCCAGGAGATGGCTTTTCTCCGAGCCGCGGCTGGCTCCTTTCGGGCCTATACGTGGGCCGCGCATGCGCACTCAGGCTCCCAAGCACACGCCTCCCTCGGCTCACCTGACCCACCCTTTAGAGGTCACAGCAGTTCCACAGGGTCCCTGGGCACCTGTCCGTGGACACAGGAGCCCTCCCTGCCACCTAAAGGACCACGCGATTTCCGCTGGGGAACACTCCCCAGAAGCACTCCCAGCCTCACACAGACACTGTGCGCAGGATAGACTTGTGGACCAGGGGCCTGGGCGGGGAATTTTCCAGGGAACTCTCTAAAGGCCAGGTGCCCTCTGTCGCCCTGGGAGTGCCCACGCCATCCCTTAACCCTGCAGGACACTATCATCCAGCAATAAGCAGCCCTCTGCCTCCACGGGGCTCAAACACCTGGGCCCGTTGTGCGAGCACCTGGCGTTCGTGCAGGCAAACCCGCAGACCCCTCTGGCCCGAACCCACCACTGCGAAGATCCCACTTTTCTTCCATCCGTAAAGGGGTCCTCCTTGAGGAGTGGAGGAACATGGGGAGGCCCCCAGGAGATGGCTTTTCTCCGAGCCGCGGCTGGCTCCTTTCGGGCCTATACGTGGGCCGCGCGTGCGCACTCAGGCTCCCCACAACAGGCCTCCCTCGGGTCACGGGACCCACCCTTGAGGTGTCTCCTGACCCAGCCTGGAGGGGTCATGTGACCCACACCTGGGGGGTCTCGTGACGCACCCTTGAGGGGTCACGTGACCCACACCTGGGGGGTCTCGTGACGCACCCCTGAGGTGTCACGTGACCCACCCCTGGGGGGTCTCGTGACGCACCCCTGAGGGGTCACGTGACCCACCCCTGAGGGGTCTCGTGACCCACCCCCGAGGGGTCACGTGACCCACACCTGCGGGGTCACGTGACCCACACCTGCGGGGTCACGTGACCCACCCCTGGGGGTTCACGTGACGCACCCCTGAGGGGTCACGTGACCCACCCCTGAGGGGTCTCGTGACCCACCCCTGAGGGGTCACGTGACCCACCCTTGAGGGGTTTCGTGACCCACCCTTTTGGGGTCACGTGACCCACCCTTGCGGGGTCTCGTGACCCACCCTTGGGAGGTCACCTGTCCCACCCTGGAGGGGTCAGGTGACCCGCCCTTGAGAGGTCACAGCAGTTTCACAGGGTCCCTGCGCACCTGTCCATGGAAACAGAAGCCCTCCCTGCCACTCAGAGGACCGCGCTATTTCCCCTAGGCCACACTGCCCAGCAGCACTCTCAGCCCCGCACAGACAGTGTGCTAAGGACAGACTTGGATACCGGGGGCCTGGGCGGGGGATTTTCCATGGAACTCTCTAAGGGCCCGGTGCCCTGTGTCGCCCGGGAGTGCCCATGCCCTTCCTTGACCCCGCAGGACACTTGCATCCAGCAATAAGCAGCCGTCTGCCTCCACGGGGCTCAAACACCTGGGCCCGGTGTGCGGGCACCTGGCGTACGTGGAGGCAAACCCCTGACCCCTCTGGCCCGAACCCACCACTGCGAAGATCCCCCTTTTCTTCCATCCGTAAAGGGGCCCTCCCTGGGGAGTGGAGGAACATGGGGAGGCCCCCAGGAGATGGCTTTTCTCCGAGCCGCGGCTGGCTCGTTTCGGGCCTATACGTGGGCCGCGCATGCGCACTCAGGCTCCCAAGCACACGCCTTCCTCGGCTCACCTGACCCACCCTTTAGAGGTCACAGCAGTTCCACAGGGTCCCTGGGCACCTGTCCGTGGACACAGGAGCCCTCCCTGCCACCTAAAGGACCACGCGATTTCCGCTGGGGAACACTCCCCAGAAGCACTCCCAGCCTCGCACAGACACTGTGCGCAGGATAGACTTGTGGACCAGGGGCCTGGGCGTGGAATTTTCCAGGGAACTCTCTAAAGGCCAGGTGCCCTCTGTCGCCCTGGGAGTGCCCACGCCATCCCTTAACCCTGCAGGACACTATCATCCAGCAATAAGCAGCCCTCTGCCTCCACGGGGCTCAAACACCTGGGCCCGTTGTGCGAGCACCTGGCGTTCGTGCAGGCAAACCCGCAGACCCCTCTGGCCCGAACCCACCACTGCGAAGATCCCACTTTTCTTCCATCCGTAAAGGGGTCCTCCTTGAGGAGTGGAGGAACATGGGGAGGCCCCCAGGAGATGGCTTTTCTCCAAGCCGCGGCTGGCTCCTTTCGGGCCTATACGTGGGCCGCGCGTGCGCACTCAGGCTCCCCACAACAGGCCTCCCTCGGGTCACGGGACCCACCCTTGAGGTGTCTCCTGACCCACCCTTGAGGGGTCACGTGACCCACACCGGGGGGGTCTCGTGACACACCCCTGAGGGGTCACGTGACCCACCCCTGGGGGGTCTCGTGACCCACCCCTTAGGGGTCACGTGACCCACACCTGCGGGGTCACGTGACCCACCCCTGGGGGGTCTCGTGACGCACCCCTGAGGGGTCACGTGACCCACCCCTGGGGGGTCTCGTGACGCACCCCTGAGGGGTCACGTGATCCACCCTTGAGGGGTTTCGTGACCCACCCTTGGGAGGTCACCTGTCCCACCCTGGAGGGGTCAGGTGACCCGCCCTTGAGAGGTCACAGCAGTTTCACAGGGTCCCTGCGCACCTGTCCATGGAAACAGAAGCCCTCCCTTCCACTCAGAGGACCGCGCTATTTCCCCTAGGCCACACTGCCCAGCAGCACTCTCAGCCCCGCACAGACAGTGTGCTAAGGACAGACTTGGATACCGAGGGCCTGGTCGGGGGATTTTCCATGGAACTCTCTAAGGGCCCGGTGCCCTGTGTCGCCCGGGAGTGCCCATGCCCTTCCTTGACCCCGCAGGACACTTGCATCCAGCAATAAGCAGCCGTCTGCCTCCACGGGGCTCAAACACCTGGGCCCGGTGTGCGGGCACCTGGCGTACGTGGAGGCAAACACCTGACCCCTCTGGCCCGAACCCACCACTGCGAAGATCCCCCTTTTCTTCCATCCGTAAAGGGGCCCTCCCTGGGGAGTGGAGGAACATGGGGAGGCCCCCAGGAGATGGCTTTTCTCCGAGCCGCGGCTGGCTCCTTTCGGGCCTATACGTGGGCTGCGCATGCGCACTCAGGCTCCCAAGCACACGCCTCCCTCGGCTCACCTGACCCACCCTTTAGAGGTCACAGCAGTTCCACAGGGTCCCTGGGCACCTGTCCGTGGACACAGGAGCCCTCCCTGCCACCTAAAGGACCACGCGATTTCCGCTGGGGAACACTCCCCAGAAGCACTCCCAGCCTCCCACAGACACTGTGCGCAGGATAGACTTGTGGACCAGGGGCCTGGGCGGGGAATTTTCCAGGGAACTCTCTAAAGGCCAGGTGCCCTCTGTCGCCCTGGGAGTGCCCACGCCATCCCTTAACCCTGCAGGACACTATCATCCAGCAATAAGCAGCCCTCTGCCTCCACGGGGCTCAAACACCTGGGCCCGTTGTGCGAGCACCTGGCGTTCGTGCAGGCAAACCCGCAGACCCCTCTGGCCCGAACCCACCACTGCGAAGATCCCACTTTTCTTCCATCCGTAAAGGGGTCCTCCTTGAGGAGTGGAGGAACATGGGGAGGCCCCCAGGAGATGGCTTTTCTCCGAGCCGCGGCTGGCTCCTTTCGGGCCTATACGTGGGCCGCGCGTGCGCACTCAGGCTCCCCACAACAGGCCTCCCTCGGGTCACGGGACCCACCCTTGAGGTGTCTCCTGACCCACCCTTGAGGGGTCACGTGACCCACACCTGGGGGGTCTCGTGACACACCCCTGAGGGGTCACGTGACCCACCCCTGAGGGGTCTCGTGACCCACCCCTGAGGGGTCACGTGACCCACCCTTGAGGGGTTTCGTGACCCACCCTTGCGGGGTCTCGTGACCCACCCTTGGGAGGTCACCTGTCCCACCCTGGCGGGGTCAGGTGACCCGCCCTTGAGAGGTCACAGCAGTTTCACAGGGTCCCTGCGCACCTGTCCATGGAAACAGAAGCCCTCCCTGCCACTCAGAGGACCGCGCTATTTCCCCTAGGCCACACTGCCCAGCAGCACTCTCAGCCCCGCACAGACAGTGTGCTAAGGACAGACTTGGATACCGGGGGCCTGGGCGGGGGATTTTCCATGGAACTCTCTAAGGGCCCGGTGCCCTGTGTCGCCCCGGAGTGCCCATGCCCTTCCTTGACCCCGCAGGACACTTGCATCCAGCAATAAGCAGCCGTCTGCCTCCACGGGGCTCAAACACCTGGGCCCGGTGTGCGGGCACCTGGCGTACGTGGAGGCAAACCCCTGACCCCTCTGGCCCGAACCCACCACTGCGAAGATCCCCCTTTTCTTCCATCCGTAAAGGGGCCCTCCCTGGGGAGTGGAGGAACATGGGGAGGCCCCCAGGAGATGGCTTTTCTCCGAGCCGCGGCTGGCTCCTTTCGGGCCTATACGTGGGCCGCGCATGCGCACTCAGGCTCCCAAGCACACGCCTTCCTCGGCTCACCTGACCCACCCTTTAGAGGTCACAGCAGTTCCACAGGGTCCCTGGGCACCTGTCCGTGGACACAGGAGCCCTCCCTGCCACCTAAAGGACCACGCGATTTCCGCTGGGGAACACTCCCCAGAAGCACTCCCAGCCTCACACAGACACTGTGCGCAGGATAGACTTGTGGACCAGGGGCCTGGGCGGGGAATTTTCCAGGGAACTCTCTAAAGGCCAGGTGCCCTCTGTCGCCCTGGGAGTGCCCACGCCATCCCTTAACCCTGCAGGACACTATCATCCAGCAATAAGCAGCCCTCTGCCTCCACGGGGCTCAAACACCTGGGCCCGTTGTGCGAGCACCTGGCGTTCGTGCAGGCAAACCCGCAGACCCCTCTGGCCCGAACCCACCACTGCGAAGATCCCACTTTTCTTCCATCCGTAAAGGGGTCCTCCTTGAGGAGTGGAGGAACATGGGGAGGCCCCCAGGAGATGGCTTTTCTCCGAGCCGCGGCTGGCTCCTTTCGGGCCTATACGTGGGCTGCGCGTGCGCACTCAGGCTCCCCACAACAGGCCTCCCTCGGGTCACGGGACCCACCCTTGAGGTGTCTCCTGACCCACCCTTGAGGGGTCACGTGACCCACACCTGGGGGGTCTCGTGACACACCCCTGAGGGGTCACGTGACCCACCCCTGGGGGGTCTCGTGACCCACCCCTGAGGGGTCACGTGACCCACCCTTGAGGGGTCACGTGACCCACACCTGGGGGGTCTCGTGACGCACCCCTGAGGTGTCACGTGACCCACCCCTGGGGGGTCTCGTGACGCACCCCTGAGGGGTCACGTGACCCACCCCTGAGGGGTCTCGTGACCCACCCCTGAGGGGTCACGTGACCCACCCTTGAGGGGTTTCGTGACCCACCCTTGCGGGGTCTCGTGACCCACCCTTGGGAGGTCACCTGTCCCACCCTGGAGGGGTCAGGTGACCCGCCCTTGAGAGGTCACAGCAGTTTCACAGGGTCCCTGCGAACCTGTCCATGGAAACAGAAGCCCTCCCTGCCACTCAGAGGACCGCGCTATTTCCCCTAGGCCACACTGCCCAGCAGCACTCTCAGCCCCGCACAGACAGTGTGCTAAGGACAGACTTGGATACCGGGGGCCTGGGCGGGGGATTTTCCATGGAACTCTCTAAGGGCCCGGTGCCCTGTGTCGCCCCGGAGTGCCCATGCCCTTCCTTGACCCCGCAGGACACTTGCATCCAGCAATAAGCAGCCGTCTGCCTCCACGGGGCTCAAACACCTGGGCCCGGTGTGCGGGCACCTGGCGTACGTGGAGGCAAACCCCTGACCCCTCTGGCCCGAACCCACCACTGCGAAGATCCCCCTTTTCTTCCATCCGTAAAGGGGCCCTCCCTGGGGAGTGGAGGAACATGGGGAGGCCCCCAGGAGATGGCTTTTCTCCGAGCCGCGGCTGGCTCCTTTCGGGCCTATACGTGGGCTGCGCATGCGCACTCAGGCTCCCAAGCACACGCCTCCCTCGGCTCACCTGACCCACCCTTTAGAGGTCACAGCAGTTCCACAGGGTCCCTGGGCACCTGTCCGTGGACACAGGAGCCCTCCCTGCCACCTAAAGGACCACGCGATTTCCGCTGGGGGAACACTCCCCAGAAGCACTCCCAGCCTCCCACAGACACTGTGCGCAGGATAGACTTGTGGACCAGGGGCCTGGGCGGGGAATTTTCCAGGGAACTCTCTAAAGGCCAGGTGCCCTCTGTCGCCCTGGGAGTGCCCACGCCATCCCTTAACCCTGCAGGACACTATCATCCAGCAATAAGCAGCCCTCTGCCTCCACGGGGCTCAAACACCTGGGCCCGTTGTGCGAGCACCTGGCGTTCGTGCAGGCAAACCCGCAGACCCCTCTGGCCCGAACCCACCACTGCGAAGATCCCACTTTTCTTCCATCCGTAAAGGGGTCCTCCTTGAGGAGTGGAGGAACATGGGGAGGCCCCCAGGAGATGGCTTTTCTCCGAGCCGCGGCTGGCTCCTTTCGGGCCTATACGTGGGCCGCGCGTGCGCACTCAGGCTCCCCACAACAGGCCTCCCTCGGGTCACGGGACCCACCCTTGAGGTGTCTCCTGACCCACCCTTGAGGGGTCACGTGACCCACACCTGGGGGGTCTCGTGACACACCCCTGAGGGGTCACGTGACCCACCCCTGGGGGGTCTCGTGACCCACCCCTGAGGGGTCACGTGACCCACCCTTGAGGGGTCACGTGACCCACACCTGGGGGGTCTCGTGACGCACCCCTGAGGTGTCACGTGACCCACCCCTGGGGGGTCTCGTGACGCACCCCTGAGGGGTCACGTGACCCACCCCTGAGGGGTCTCGTGACCCACCCTTGAGGGGTTTCGTGACCCACCCTTGGGAGGTCACCTGTCCCACCCTGGAGGGGTCAGGTGACCCGCCCTTGAGAGGTCACAGCAGTTTCACAGGGTCCCTGCGAACCTGTCCATGGAAACAGAAGCCCTCCCTGCCACTCAGAGGACCGCGCTATTTCCCCTAGGCCACACTGCCCAGCAGCACTCTCAGCCCCGCACAGACAGTGTGCTAAGGACAGACTTGGATACCGGGGGCCTGGGCGGGGGATTTTCCATGGAACTCTCTAAGGGCCCGGTGCCCTGTGTCGCCCCGGAGTGCCCATGCCCTTCCTTGACCCCGCAGGACACTTGCATCCAGCAATAAGCAGCCGTCTGCCTCCACGGGGCTCAAACACCTGGGCCCGGTGTGCGGGCACCTGGCGTACGTGGAGGCAAACCCCTGACCCCTCTGGCCCGAACCCACCACTGCGAAGATCCCCCTTTTCTTCCATCCGTAAAGGGGCCCTCCCTGGGGAGTGGAGGAACATGGGGAGGCCCCCAGGAGATGGCTTTTCTCCGAGCCGCGGCTGGCTCCTTTCGGGCCTATACGTGGGCTGCGCATGCGCACTCAGGCTCCCAAGCACACGCCTCCCTCGGCTCACCTGATCCACCCTTTAGAGGTCACAGCAGTTCCACAGGGTCCCTGGGCACCTGTCCGTGGACACAGGAGCCCTCCCTGCCACCTAAAGGACCACGCGATTTCCGCTGGGGAACACTCCCCAGAAGCACTCCCAGCCTCACACAGACACTGTGCGCAGGATAGACTTGTGGACCAGGGGCCTGGGCGGGGAATTTTCCAGGGAACTCTCTAAAGGCCAGGTGCCCTCTGTCGCCCTGGGAGTGCCCACGCCATCCCTTAACCCTGCAGGACACTATCATCCAGCAATAAGCAGCCCTCTGCCTCCACGGGGCTCAAACACCTGGGCCCGTTGTGCGAGCACCTGGCGTTCGTGCAGGCAAACCCGCAGACCCCTCTGGCCCGAACCCACCACTGCGAAGATCCCACTTTTCTTCCATCCGTAAAGGGGTCCTCCTTGAGGAGTGGAGGAACATGGGGAGGCCCCCAGGAGATGGCTTTTCTCCGAGCCGCGGCTGGCTCCTTTCGGGCCTATACGTGGGCCGCGCGTGCGCACTCAGGCTCCCCACAACAGGCCTCCCTCGGGTCACGGGACCCACCCTTGAGGTGTCTCCTGACCCACCCTTGAGGGGTCACGTGACCCACACCTGGGGGGTCTCGTGACGCACCCCTGAGGGGTCACGTGACCCACCCCTGAGGGGTCTCGTGACCCAACCCTGAGGGGTCACGTGACCCACCCTTGAGGGGTTTCGTGACCCACCCCTGAGGGGTCTCGTGACCCACCCCTGAGGGGTCACGTGACCCACCCTTGAGGGGTTTCGTGACCCACCCTTTTGGGGTCACGTGACCCACCCTTGCGGGGTCTCGTGACCCACCCTTGGGAGGTCACCTGTCCCACCCTGGAGGGGTCAGGTGACCCGCCCTTGAGAGGTCACAGCAGTTTCACAGGGTCCCTGCGCACCTGTCCATGGAAACAGAAGCCCTCCCTGCCACTCAGAGGACCGCGCTATTTCCCCTAGGCCACACTGCCCAGCAGCACTCTCAGCCCCGCACAGACAGTGTGCTAAGGACAGACTTGGATACCGGGGGCCTGGGCGGGGGATTTTCCATGGAACTCTCTAAGGGCCCGGTGCCCTGTGTCGCCCGGGAGTGCCCATGCCCTTCCTTGACCCCGCAGGACACTTGCATCCAGCAATAAGCAGCCGTCTGCCTCCACGGGGCTCAAACACCTGGGCCCGGTGTGCGGGCACCTGGCGTACGTGGAGGCAAACCCCTGACCCCTCTGGCCCGAACCCACCACTGCGAAGATCCCCCTTTTCTTCCATCCGTAAAGGGGCCCTCCCTGGGGAGTGGAGGAACATGGGGAGGCCCCCAGGAGATGGCTTTTCTCCGAGCCGCGGCTGGCTCGTTTCGGGCCTATACGTGGGCCGCGCATGCGCACTCAGGCTCCCAAGCACACGCCTTCCTCGGCTCACCTGACCCACCCTTTAGAGGTCACAGCAGTTCCACAGGGTCCCTGGGCACCTGTCCGTGGACACAGGAGCCCTCCCTGCCACCTAAAGGACCACGCGATTTCCGCTGGGGAACACTCCCCAGAAGCACTCCCAGCCTCGCACAGACACTGTGCGCAGGATAGACTTGTGGACCAGGGGCCTGGGCGTGGAATTTTCCAGGGAACTCTCTAAAGGCCAGGTGCCCTCTGTCGCCCTGGGAGTGCCCACGCCATCCCTTAACCCTGCAGGACACTATCATCCAGCAATAAGCAGCCCTCTGCCTCCACGGGGCTCAAACACCTGGGCCCGTTGTGCGAGCACCTGGCGTTCGTGCAGGCAAACCCGCAGACCCCTCTGGCCCGAACCCACCACTGCGAAGATCCCACTTTTCTTCCATCCGTAAAGGGGTCCTCCTTGAGGAGTGGAGGAACATGGGGAGGCCCCCAGGAGATGGCTTTTCTCCAAGCCGCGGCTGGCTCCTTTCGGGCCTATACGTGGGCCGCGCGTGCGCACTCAGGCTCCCCACAACAGGCCTCCCTCGGGTCACGGGACCCACCCTTGAGGTGTCTCCTGACCCACCCTTGAGGGGTCACGTGACCCACACCGGGGGGGTCTCGTGACACACCCCTGAGGGGTCACGTGACCCACCCCTGAGGGGTCACGTGACCCACCCTTGAGGGGTCACGTGACCCACCCCTGGGGGGTCTCGTGACCCACCCCTGAGGGGTCACGTGACCCACACCTGCGGGGTCACGTGACCCACCCCTGGGGGGTCTCGTGACGCACCCCTGAGGGGTCACGTGACCCACCCCTGGGGGGTCTCGTGACGCACCCCTGAGGGGTCACGTGATCCACCCTTGAGGGGTTTCGTGACCCACCCTTGGGAGGTCACCTGTCCCACCCTGGAGGGGTCAGGTGACCCGCCCTTGAGAGGTCACAGCAGTTTCACAGGGTCCCTGCGCACCTGTCCATGGAAACAGAAGCCCTCCCTTCCACTCAGAGGACCGCGCTATTTCCCCTAGGCCACACTGCCCAGCAGCACTCTCAGCCCCGCACAGACAGTGTGCTAAGGACAGACTTGGATACCGGGGGCCTGGGCGGGGGATTTTCCATGGAACTCTCTAAGGGCCCGGTGCCCTGTGTCGCCCGGGAGTGCCCATGCCCTTCCTTGACCCCGCAGGACACTTGCATCCAGCAATAAGCAGCCGTCTGCCTCCACGGGGCTCAAACACCTGGGCCCGGTGTGCGGGCACCTGGCGTACGTGGAGGCAAACACCTGACCCCTCTGGCCCGAACCCACCACTGCGAAGATCCCCCTTTTCTTCCATCCGTAAAGGGGCCCTCCCTGGGGAGTGGAGGAACATGGGGAGGCCCCCAGGAGATGGCTTTTCTCCGAGCCGCGGCTGGCTCCTTTCGGGCCTATACGTGGGCTGCGCATGCGCACTCAGGCTCCCAAGCACACGCCTCCCTCGGCTCACCTGACCCACCCTTTAGAGGTCACAGCAGTTCCACAGGGTCCCTGGGCACCTGTCCGTGGACACAGGAGCCCTCCCTGCCACCTAAAGGACCACGCGATTTCCGCTGGGGAACACTCCCCAGAAGCACTCCCAGCCTCCCACAGACACTGTGCGCAGGATAGACTTGTGGACCAGGGGCCTGGGCGGGGAATTTTCCAGGGAACTCTCTAAAGGCCAGGTGCCCTCTGTCGCCCTGGGAGTGCCCACGCCATCCCTTAACCCTGCAGGACACTATCATCCAGCAATAAGCAGCCCTCTGCCTCCACGGGGCTCAAACACCTGGGCCCGTTGTGCGAGCACCTGGCGTTCGTGCAGGCAAACCCGCAGACCCCTCTGGCCCGAACCCACCACTGCGAAGATCCCACTTTTCTTCCATCCGTAAAGGGGTCCTCCTTGAGGAGTGGAGGAACATGGGGAGGCCCCCAGGAGATGGCTTTTCTCCGAGCCGCGGCTGGCTCCTTTCGGGCCTATACGTGGGCCGCGCGTGCGCACTCAGGCTCCCCACAACAGGCCTCCCTCGGGTCACGGGACCCACCCTTGAGGTGTCTCCTGACCCACCCTTGAGGGGTCACGTGACCCACACCTGGGGGGTCTCGTGACACACCCCTGAGGGGTCACGTGACCCACCCCTGGGGGGTCTCGTGACCCACCCCTGAGGGGTCACGTGACCCACCCTTGAGGGGTCACGTGACCCACACCTGGGGGGTCTCGTGACGCACCCTTGAGGGGTCACGTGACCCACCCCTGGGGGGTCTCGTGACGCACCCCTGAGGGGTCACGTGACCCACCCCTGAGGGGTCTCGTGACCCACCCCTGAGGGGTCACGTGACCCACCCTTGAGGGGTTTCGTGACCCACCCTTGCGGGGTCTCGTGACCCACCCTTGGGAGGTCACCTGTCCCACCCTGGAGGGGTCAGGTGACCCGCCCTTGAGAGGTCACAGCAGTTTCACAGGGTCCCTGCGCACCTGTCCATGGAAACAGAAGCCCTCCCTGCCACTCAGAGGACCGCGCTATTTCCCCTAGGCCACACTGCCCAGCAGCACTCTCAGCCCCGCACAGACAGTGTGCTAAGGACAGACTTGGATACCGGGGGCCTGGGCGGGGGATTTTCCATGGAACTCTCTAAGGGCCCGGTGCCCTGTGTCGCCCCGGAGTGCCCATGCCCTTCCTTGACCCCGCAGGACACTTGCATCCAGCAATAAGCAGCCGTCTGCCTCCACGGGGCTCAAACACCTGGGCCCGGTGTGCGGGCACCTGGCGTACGTGGAGGCAAACACCTGACCCCTCTGGCCAGAACCCACCACTGCGAAGATCCCCCTTTTCTTCCATCCGTAAAGGGGCCCTCCCTGGGGAGTGGAGGAACATGGGGAGGCCCCCAGGAGATGGCTTTTCTCCGAGCCGCGGCTGGCTCCTTTCGGGCCTATACGTGGGCTGCGCATGCGCACTCAGGCTCCCAAGCACACGCCTCCCTCGGCTCACCTGACCCACCCTTTAGAGGTCACAGCAGTTCCACAGGGTCCCTGGGCACCTGTCCGTGGACACAGGAGCCCTCCCTGCCACCTAAAGGACCACGCGATTTCCGCTGGGGAACACTCCCCAGAAGCACTCCCAGCCTCCCACAGACACTGTGCGCAGGATAGACTTGTGGACCAGGGGCCTGGGCGGGGAATTTTCCAGGGAACTCTCTAAAGGCCAGGTGCCCTCTGTCGCCCTGGGAGTGCCCACGCCATCCCTTAACCCTGCAGGACACTATCATCCAGCAATAAGCAGCCCTCTGCCTCCACGGGGCTCAAACACCTGGGCCCGTTGTGCGAGCACCTGGCGTTCGTGCAGGCAAACCCGCAGACCCCTCTGGCCCGAACCCACCACTGCGAAGATCCCACTTTTCTTCCATCCGTAAAGGGGTCCTCCTTGAGGAGTGGAGGAACATGGGGAGGCCCCCAGGAGATGGCTTTTCTCCGAGCCGCGGCTGGCTCCTTTCGGGCCTATACGTGGGCCGCGCGTGCGCACTCAGGCTCCCCACAACAGGCCTCCCTCGGGTCACGGGACCCACCCTTGAGGTGTCTCCTGACCCACCCTTGAGGGGTCACGTGACCCACACCTGGGGGGTCTCGTGACACACCCCTGAGGGGTCACGTGACCCACCCCTGGGGGGTCTCGTGACCCACCCCCGAGGGGTCACGTGACCCACCCTTGAGGGGTCACGTGACCCACACCTGGGGGGTCTCGTGACGCACCCCTGAGGGGTCACGTGACCCACCCCTGAGGGGTCTCGTGACCCACCCCTGAGGGGTCACGTGACCCACCCTTGAGGGGTTTCGTGACCCACCCTTGCGGGGTCTCGTGACCCACCCTTGGGAGGTCACCTGTCCCACCCTGGAGGGGTCAGGTGACCCGCCCTTGAGAGGTCACAGCAGTTTCACAGGGTCCCTGCGCACCTGTCCATGGAAACAGAAGCCCTCCCTGCCACTCAGAGGACCGCGCTATTTCCCCTAGGCCACACTGCCCAGCAGCACTCTCAGCCCCGCACAGACAGTGTGCTAAGGACAGACTTGGATACCGGGGGCCTGGGCGGGGGATTTTCCATGGAACTCTCTAAGGGCCCGGTGCCCTGTGTCGCCCCGGAGTGCCCATGCCCTTCCTTGACCCCGCAGGACACTTGCATCCAGCAATAAGCAGCCGTCTGCCTCCACGGGGCTCAAACACCTGGGCCCGGTGTGCGGGCACCTGGCGTACGTGGAGGCAAGCCCCTGACCCCTCTGGCCCGAACCCACCACTGCGAAGATCCCCCTTTTCTTCCATCCGTAAAGGGGCCCTCCCTGGGGAGTGGAGGAACATGGGGAGGCCCCCAGGAGATGGCTTTTCTCCGAGCCGCGGCTGGCTCCTTTCGGGCCTATACGTGGGCCGCGCATGCGCACTCAGGCTCCCAAGCACACGCCTTCCTCGGCTCACCTGACCCACCCTTTAGAGGTCACAGCAGTTCCACAGGGTCCCTGGGCACCTGTCCGTGGACACAGGAGCCCTCCCTGCCACCTAAAGGACCACGCGATTTCCGCTGGGGAACACTCCCCAGAAGCACTCCCAGCCTCCCACAGACACTGTGCGCAGGATAGACTTGTGGACCAGGGGCCTGGGCGTGGAATTTTCCAGGGAACTCTCTAAAGGCCAGGTGCCCTCTGTCGCCCTGGGAGTGCCCACGCCATCCCTTAACCCTGCAGGACACTATCATCCAGCAATAAGCAGCCCTCTGCCTCCACGGGGCTCAAACACCTGGGCCCGTTGTGCGAGCACCTGGCGTTCGTGCAGGCAAACCCGCAGACCCCTCTGGCCCGAACCCACCACTGCGAAGATCCCACTTTTCTTCCATCCGTAAAGGGGTCCTCCTTGAGGAGTGGAGGAACATGGGGAGGCCCCCAGGAGATGGCTTTTCTCCAAGCCGCGGCTGGCTCCTTTCGGGCCTATACGTGGGCCGCGCGTGCGCACTCAGGCTCCCCACAACAGGCCTCCCTCGGGTCACGGGACCCACCCTTGAGGTGTCTCCTGACCCACCCTTGAGGGGTCACGTGACCCACACCGGGGGGGTCTCGTGACACACCCCTGAGGGGTCACGTGACCCACCCCTGAGGGGTCACGTGACCCACCCTTGAGGGGTCACGTGACCCACCCCTGGGGGGTCTCGTGACCCACCCCTTAGGGGTCACGTGACCCACACCTGCGGGGTCACGTGACCCACCCCTGGGGGGTCTCGTGACGCACCCCTGAGGGGTCACGTGACCCACCCCTGGGGGGTCTCGTGACGCACCCCTGAGGGGTCACGTGATCCACCCTTGAGGGGTTTCGTGACCCACCCTTGGGAGGTCACCTGTCCCACCCTGGAGGGGTCAGGTGACCCGCCCTTGAGAGGTCACAGCAGTTTCACAGGGTCCCTGCGCACCTGTCCATGGAAACAGAAGCCCTCCCTTCCACTCAGAGGACCGCGCTATTTCCCCTAGGCCACACTGCCCAGCAGCACTCTCAGCCCCGCACAGACAGTGTGCTAAGGACAGACTTGGATACCGAGGGCCTGGTCGGGGGATTTTCCATGGAACTCTCTAAGGGCCCGGTGCCCTGTGTCGCCCGGGAGTGCCCATGCCCTTCCTTGACCCCGCAGGACACTTGCATCCAGCAATAAGCAGCCGTCTGCCTCCACGGGGCTCAAACACCTGGGCCCGGTGTGCGGGCACCTGGCGTACGTGGAGGCAAACACCTGACCCCTCTGGCCCGAACCCACCACTGCGAAGATCCCCCTTTTCTTCCATCCGTAAAGGGGCCCTCCCTGGGGAGTGGAGGAACATGGGGAGGCCCCCAGGAGATGGCTTTTCTCCGAGCCGCGGCTGGCTCCTTTCGGGCCTATACGTGGGCTGCGCATGCGCACTCAGGCTCCCAAGCACACGCCTCCCTCGGCTCACCTGACCCACCCTTTAGAGGTCACAGCAGTTCCACAGGGTCCCTGGGCACCTGTCCGTGGACACAGGAGCCCTCCCTGCCACCTAAAGGACCACGCGATTTCCGCTGGGGAACACTCCCCAGAAGCACTCCCAGCCTCCCACAGACACTGTGCGCAGGATAGACTTGTGGACCAGGGGCCTGGGCGGGGAATTTTCCAGGGAACTCTCTAAAGGCCAGGTGCCCTCTGTCGCCCTGGGAGTGCCCACGCCATCCCTTAACCCTGCAGGACACTATCATCCAGCAATAAGCAGCCCTCTGCCTCCACGGGGCTCAAACACCTGGGCCCGTTGTGCGAGCACCTGGCGTTCGTGCAGGCAAACCCGCAGACCCCTCTGGCCCGAACCCACCACTGCGAAGATCCCACTTTTCTTCCATCCGTAAAGGGGTCCTCCTTGAGGAGTGGAGGAACATGGGGAGGCCCCCAGGAGATGGCTTTTCTCCGAGCCGCGGCTGGCTCCTTTCGGGCCTATACGTGGGCCGCGCGTGCGCACTCAGGCTCCCCACAACAGGCCTCCCTCGGGTCACGGGACCCACCCTTGAGGTGTCTCCTGACCCACCCTTGAGGGGTCACGTGACCCACACCTGGGGGGTCTCGTGACACACCCCTGAGGGGTCTCGTGACACACCCCTGAGGGGTCACGTGACCCACACCTGGGGGGTCTCGTGACACACCCCTGAGGGGTCACGTGACCCACCCCTGGGGGGTCTCGTGACGCACCCCTGAGGGGTCACGTGACCCACCCCTGAGGGGTCTCGTGACCCACCCCTGAGGGGTCACGTGACCCACCCTTGAGGGGTTTCGTGACCCACCCTTGCGGGGTCTCGTGACCCACCCTTGGGAGGTCACCTGTCCCACCCTGGAGGGGTCAGGTGACCCGCCCTTGAGAGGTCACAGCAGTTTCACAGGGTCCCTGCGCACCTGTCCATGGAAACAGAAGCCCTCCCTGCCACTCAGAGGACCGCGCTATTTCCCCTAGGCCACACTGCCCAGCAGCACTCTCAGCCCCGCACAGACAGTGTGCTAAGGACAGACTTGGATACCGGGGGCCTGGGCGGGGGATTTTCCATGGAACTCTCTAAGGGCCCGGTGCCCTGTGTCGCCCCGGAGTGCCCATGCCCTTCCTTGACCCCGCAGGACACTTGCATCCAGCAATAAGCAGCCGTCTGCCTCCACGGGGCTCAAACACCTGGGCCCGGTGTGCGGGCACCTGGCGTACGTGGAGGCAAACACCTGACCCCTCTGGCCAGAACCCACCACTGCGAAGATCCCCCTTTTCTTCCATCCGTAAAGGGGCCCTCCCTGGGGAGTGGAGGAACATGGGGAGGCCCCCAGGAGATGGCTTTTCTCCGAGCCGCGGCTGGCTCCTTTCGGGCCTATACGTGGGCTGCGCATGCGCACTCAGGCTCCCAAGCACACGCCTCCCTCGGCTCACCTGACCCACCCTTTAGAGGTCACAGCAGTTCCACAGGGTCCCTGGGCACCTGTCCGTGGACACAGGAGCCCTCCCTGCCACCTAAAGGACCACGCGATTTCCGCTGGGGAACACTCCCCAGAAGCACTCCCAGCCTCCCACAGACACTGTGCGCAGGATAGACTTGTGGACCAGGGGCCTGGGCGGGGAATTTTCCAGGGAACTCTCTAAAGGCCAGGTGCCCTCTGTCGCCCTGGGAGTGCCCACGCCATCCCTTAACCCTGCAGGACACTATCATCCAGCAATAAGCAGCCCTCTGCCTCCACGGGGCTCAAACACCTGGGCCCGTTGTGCGAGCACCTGGCGTTCGTGCAGGCAAACCCGCAGACCCCTCTGGCCCGAACCCACCACTGCGAAGATCCCACTTTTCTTCCATCCGTAAAGGGGTCCTCCTTGAGGAGTGGAGGAACATGGGGAGGCCCCCAGGAGATGGCTTTTCTCCGAGCCGCGGCTGGCTCCTTTCGGGCCTATACGTGGGCCGCGCGTGCGCACTCAGGCTCCCCACAACAGGCCTCCCTCGGGTCACGGGACCCACCCTTGAGGTGTCTCCTGACCCACCCTTGAGGGG
The DNA here is from genome assembly GCF_022682495.2 of Desmodus rotundus. Classification (NCBI taxonomy): domain Eukaryota; kingdom Metazoa; phylum Chordata; class Mammalia; order Chiroptera; family Phyllostomidae; genus Desmodus; species Desmodus rotundus. The sequence goes on from NW_026527522.1 coordinate 454,334, forward strand.
TCACGTGACCCACACCTGGGGGGTCTCGTGACACACCCCTGAGGGGTCACGTGACCCACCCCTGGGGGGTCTCGTGACCCACCCCCGAGGGGTCACGTGACCCACCCTTGAGGGGTCACGTGACCCACACCTGGGGGGTCTCGTGACGCACCCCTGAGGGGTCACGTGACCCACCCCTGAGGGGTCTCGTGACCCACCCCTGAGGGGTCACGTGACCCACCCTTGAGGGGTTTCGTGACCCACCCTTGCGGGGTCTCGTGACCCACCCTTGGGAGGTCACCTGTCCCACCCTGGAGGGGTCAGGTGACCCGCCCTTGAGAGGTCACAGCAGTTTCACAGGGTCCCTGCGAACCTGTCCATGGAAACAGAAGCCCTCCCTGCCACTCAGAGGACCGCGCTATTTCCCCTAGGCCACACTGCCCAGCAGCACTCTCAGCCCCGCACAGACAGTGTGCTAAGGACAGACTTGGATACCGGGGGCCTGGGCGGGGGATTTTCCATGGAACTCTCTAAGGGCCCGGTGCCCTGTGTCGCCCCGGAGTGCCCATGCCCTTCCTTGACCCCGCAGGACACTTGCATCCAGCAATAAGCAGCCGTCTGCCTCCACGGGGCTCAAACACCTGGGCCCGGTGTGCGGGCACCTGGCGTACGTGGAGGCAAGCCCCTGACCCCTCTGGCCCGAACCCACCACTGCGAAGATCCCCCTTTTCTTCCATCCGTAAAGGGGCCCTCCCTGGGGAGTGGAGGAACATGGGGAGGCCCCCAGGAGATGGCTTTTCTCCGAGCCGCGGCTGGCTCCTTTCGGGCCTATACGTGGGCTGCGCATGCGCACTCAGGCTCCCAAGCACACGCCTCCCTCGGCTCACCTGACCCACCCTTTAGAGGTCACAGCAGTTCCACAGGGTCCCTGGGCACCTGTCCGTGGACACAGGAGCCCTCCCTGCCACCTAAAGGACCACGCGATTTCCGCTGGGGAACACTCCCCAGAAGCACTCCCAGCCTCCCACAGACACTGTGCGCAGGATAGACTTGTGGACCAGGGGCCTGGGCGGGGAATTTTCCAGGGAACTCTCTAAAGGCCAGGTGCCCTCTGTCGCCCTGGGAGTGCCCACGCCATCCCTTAAGCTGCAGGACACTATCATCCAGCAATAAGCAGCCCTCTGCCTCCACGGGGCTCAAACACCTGGGCCCGTTGTGCGAGCACCTGGCGTTCGTGCAGGCAAACCCGCAGACCCCTCTGGCCCGAACCCACCACTGCGAAGATCCCACTTTTCTTCCATCCGTAAAGGGGTCCTCCTTGAGGAGTGGAGGAACATGGGGAGGCCCCCAGGAGATGGCTTTTCTCCAAGCCGCGGCTGGCTCCTTTCGGGCCTATACGTGGGCCGCGCGTGCGCACTCAGGCTCCCCACAACAGGCCTCCCTCGGGTCACGGGACCCACCCTTGAGGTGTCTCCTGACCCACCCTTGAGGGGTCACGTGACCCACACCGGGGGGGTCTCGTGACACACCCCTGAGGGGTCACGTGACCCACCCCTGAGGGGTCACGTGACCCACCCTTGAGGGGTCACGTGACCCACCCCTGGGGGGTCTCGTGACCCACCCCTTAGGGGTCACGTGACCCACACCTGCGGGGTCACGTGACCCACCCCTGGGGGGTCTCGTGACGCACCCCTGAGGGGTCACGTGACCCACCCCTGAGGGGTCTCGTGACCCACCCCCGAGGGGTCACGTGACCCACACCTGCGGGGTCACGTGACCCACACCTGCGGGGTCACGTGACCCACCCCTGGGGGTTCACGTGACGCACCCCTGAGGGGTCACGTGACCCACCCCTGAGGGGTCTCGTGACCCACCCCTGAGGGGTCACGTGACCCACCCTTGAGGGGTTTCGTGACCCACCCTTTTGGGGTCACGTGACCCACCCTTGCGGGGTCTCGTGACCCACCCTTGGGAGGTCACCTGTCCCACCCTGGAGGGGTCAGGTGACCCGCCCTTGAGAGGTCACAGCAGTTTCACAGGGTCCCTGCGCACCTGTCCATGGAAACAGAAGCCCTCCCTGCCACTCAGAGGACCGCGCTATTTCCCCTAGGCCACACTGCCCAGCAGCACTCTCAGCCCCGCACAGACAGTGTGCTAAGGACAGACTTGGATACCGGGGGCCTGGGCGGGGGATTTTCCATGGAACTCTCTAAGGGCCCGGTGCCCTGTGTCGCCCGGGAGTGCCCATGCCCTTCCTTGACCCCGCAGGACACTTGCATCCAGCAATAAGCAGCCGTCTGCCTCCACGGGGCTCAAACACCTGGGCCCGGTGTGCGGGCACCTGGCGTACGTGGAGGCAAACCCCTGACCCCTCTGGCCCGAACCCACCACTGCGAAGATCCCCCTTTTCTTCCATCCGTAAAGGGGCCCTCCCTGGGGAGTGGAGGAACATGGGGAGGCCCCCAGGAGATGGCTTTTCTCCGAGCCGCGGCTGGCTCGTTTCGGGCCTATACGTGGGCCGCGCATGCGCACTCAGGCTCCCAAGCACACGCCTTCCTCGGCTCACCTGACCCACCCTTTAGAGGTCACAGCAGTTCCACAGGGTCCCTGGGCACCTGTCCGTGGACACAGGAGCCCTCCCTGCCACCTAAAGGACCACGCGATTTCCGCTGGGGAACACTCCCCAGAAGCACTCCCAGCCTCGCACAGACACTGTGCGCAGGATAGACTTGTGGACCAGGGGCCTGGGCGTGGAATTTTCCAGGGAACTCTCTAAAGGCCAGGTGCCCTCTGTCGCCCTGGGAGTGCCCACGCCATCCCTTAACCCTGCAGGACACTATCATCCAGCAATAAGCAGCCCTCTGCCTCCACGGGGCTCAAACACCTGGGCCCGTTGTGCGAGCACCTGGCGTTCGTGCAGGCAAACCCGCAGACCCCTCTGGCCCGAACCCACCACTGCGAAGATCCCACTTTTCTTCCATCCGTAAAGGGGTCCTCCTTGAGGAGTGGAGGAACATGGGGAGGCCCCCAGGAGATGGCTTTTCTCCAAGCCGCGGCTGGCTCCTTTCGGGCCTATACGTGGGCCGCGCGTGCGCACTCAGGCTCCCCACAACAGGCCTCCCTCGGGTCACGGGACCCACCCTTGAGGTGTCTCCTGACCCACCCTTGAGGGGTCACGTGACCCACACCGGGGGGGTCTCGTGACACACCCCTGAGGGGTCACGTGACCCACCCCTGAGGGGTCACGTGACCCACCCTTGAGGGGTCACGTGACCCACCCCTGGGGGGTCTCGTGACCCACCCCTTAGGGGTCACGTGACCCACACCTGCGGGGTCACGTGACCCACCCCTGGGGGGTCTCGTGACGCACCCCTGAGGGGTCACGTGACCCACCCCTGGGGGGTCTCGTGACGCACCCCTGAGGGGTCACGTGATCCACCCTTGAGGGGTTTCGTGACCCACCCTTGGGAGGTCACCTGTCCCACCCTGGAGGGGTCAGGTGACCCGCCCTTGAGAGGTCACAGCAGTTTCACAGGGTCCCTGCGCACCTGTCCATGGAAACAGAAGCCCTCCCTTCCACTCAGAGGACCGCGCTATTTCCCCTAGGCCACACTGCCCAGCAGCACTCTCAGCCCCGCACAGACAGTGTGCTAAGGACAGACTTGGATACCGAGGGCCTGGTCGGGGGATTTTCCATGGAACTCTCTAAGGGCCCGGTGCCCTGTGTCGCCCGGGAGTGCCCATGCCCTTCCTTGACCCCGCAGGACACTTGCATCCAGCAATAAGCAGCCGTCTGCCTCCACGGGGCTCAAACACCTGGGCCCGGTGTGCGGGCACCTGGCGTACGTGGAGGCAAACACCTGACCCCTCTGGCCCGAACCCACCACTGCGAAGATCCCCCTTTTCTTCCATCCGTAAAGGGGCCCTCCCTGGGGAGTGGAGGAACATGGGGAGGCCCCCAGGAGATGGCTTTTCTCCGAGCCGCGGCTGGCTCCTTTCGGGCCTATACGTGGGCTGCGCATGCGCACTCAGGCTCCCAAGCACACGCCTCCCTCGGCTCACCTGACCCACCCTTTAGAGGTCACAGCAGTTCCACAGGGTCCCTGGGCACCTGTCCGTGGACACAGGAGCCCTCCCTGCCACCTAAAGGACCACGCGATTTCCGCTGGGGAACACTCCCCAGAAGCACTCCCAGCCTCCCACAGACACTGTGCGCAGGATAGACTTGTGGACCAGGGGCCTGGGCGGGGAATTTTCCAGGGAACTCTCTAAAGGCCAGGTGCCCTCTGTCGCCCTGGGAGTGCCCACGCCATCCCTTAACCCTGCAGGACACTATCATCCAGCAATAAGCAGCCCTCTGCCTCCACGGGGCTCAAACACCTGGGCCCGTTGTGCGAGCACCTGGCGTTCGTGCAGGCAAACCCGCAGACCCCTCTGGCCCGAACCCACCACTGCGAAGATCCCACTTTTCTTCCATCCGTAAAGGGGTCCTCCTTGAGGAGTGGAGGAACATGGGGAGGCCCCCAGGAGATGGCTTTTCTCCGAGCCGCGGCTGGCTCCTTTCGGGCCTATACGTGGGCCGCGCGTGCGCACTCAGGCTCCCCACAACAGGCCTCCCTCGGGTCACGGGACCCACCCTTGAGGTGTCTCCTGACCCACCCTTGAGGGGTCACGTGACCCACACCTGGGGGGTCTCGTGACACACCCCTGAGGGGTCACGTGACCCACCCCTGAGGGGTCTCGTGACCCACCCCTGAGGGGTCACGTGACCCACCCTTGAGGGGTTTCGTGACCCACCCTTGCGGGGTCTCGTGACCCACCCTTGGGAGGTCACCTGTCCCACCCTGGAGGGGTCAGGTGACCCGCCCTTGAGAGGTCACAGCAGTTTCACAGGGTCCCTGCGCACCTGTCCATGGAAACAGAAGCCCTCCCTGCCACTCAGAGGACCGCGCTATTTCCCCTAGGCCACACTGCCCAGCAGCACTCTCAGCCCCGCACAGACAGTGTGCTAAGGACAGACTTGGATACCGGGGGCCTGGGCGGGGGATTTTCCATGGAACTCTCTAAGGGCCCAGGGCCCTGTGTCGCCCCGGAGTGCCCATGCCCTTCCTTGACCCCGCAGGACACTTGCATCCAGCAATAAGCAGCCGTCTGCCTCCACGGGGCTCAAACACCTGGGCCCGGTGTGCGGGCACCTGGCGTACGTGGAGGCAAACCCCTGACCCCTCTGGCCCGAACCCACCACTGCGAAGATCCCCCTTTTCTTCCATCCGTAAAGGGGCCCTCCCTGGGGAGTGGAGGAACATGGGGAGGCCCCCAGGAGATGGCTTTTCTCCGAGCCGCGGCTGGCTCCTTTCGGGCCTATACGTGGGCCGCGCATGCGCACTCAGGCTCCCAAGCACACGCCTTCCTCGGCTCACCTGACCCACCCTTTAGAGGTCACAGCAGTTCCACAGGGTCCCTGGGCACCTGTCCGTGGACACAGGAGCCCTCCCTGCCACCTAAAGGACCACGCGATTTCCGCTGGGGAACACTCCCCAGAAGCACTCCCAGCCTCACACAGACACTGTGCGCAGGATAGACTTGTGGACCAGGGGCCTGGGCGGGGAATTTTCCAGGGAACTCTCTAAAGGCCAGGTGCCCTCTGTCGCCCTGGGAGTGCCCACGCCATCCCTTAACCCTGCAGGACACTATCATCCAGCAATAAGCAGCCCTCTGCCTCCACGGGGCTCAAACACCTGGGCCCGTTGTGCGAGCACCTGGCGTTCGTGCAGGCAAACCCGCAGACCCCTCTGGCCCGAACCCACCACTGCGAAGATCCCACTTTTCTTCCATCCGTAAAGGGGTCCTCCTTGAGGAGTGGAGGAACATGGGGAGGCCCCCAGGAGATGGCTTTTCTCCGAGCCGCGGCTGGCTCCTTTCGGGCCTATACGTGGGCTGCGCGTGCGCACTCAGGCTCCCCACAACAGGCCTCCCTCGGGTCACGGGACCCACCCTTGAGGTGTCTCCTGACCCACCCTTGAGGGGTCACGTGACCCACACCTGGGGGGTCTCGTGACACACCCCTGAGGGGTCACGTGACCCACCCCTGGGGGGTCTCGTGACCCACCCCTGAGGGGTCACGTGACCCACCCTTGAGGGGTCACGTGACCCACACCTGGGGGGTCTCGTGACGCACCCCTGAGGTGTCACGTGACCCACCCCTGGGGGGTCTCGTGACGCACCCCTGAGGGGTCACGTGACCCACCCCTGAGGGGTCTCGTGACCCACCCCTGAGGGGTCACGTGACCCACCCTTGAGGGGTTTCGTGACCCACCCTTGCGGGGTCTCGTGACCCACCCTTGGGAGGTCACCTGTCCCACCCTGGAGGGGTCAGGTGACCCGCCCTTGAGAGGTCACAGCAGTTTCACAGGGTCCCTGCGAACCTGTCCATGGAAACAGAAGCCCTCCCTGCCACTCAGAGGACCGCGCTATTTCCCCTAGGCCACACTGCCCAGCAGCACTCTCAGCCCCGCACAGACAGTGTGCTAAGGACAGACTTGGATACCGGGGGCCTGGGCGGGGGATTTTCCATGGAACTCTCTAAGGGCCCGGTGCCCTGTGTCGCCCCGGAGTGCCCATGCCCTTCCTTGACCCCGCAGGACACTTGCATCCAGCAATAAGCAGCCGTCTGCCTCCACGGGGCTCAAACACCTGGGCCCGGTGTGCGGGCACCTGGCGTACGTGGAGGCAAACCCCTGACCCCTCTGGCCCGAACCCACCACTGCGAAGATCCCCCTTTTCTTCCATCCGTAAAGGGGCCCTCCCTGGGGAGTGGAGGAACATGGGGAGGCCCCCAGGAGATGGCTTTTCTCCGAGCCGCGGCTGGCTCCTTTCGGGCCTATACGTGGGCTGCGCATGCGCACTCAGGCTCCCAAGCACACGCCTCCCTCGGCTCACCTGACCCACCCTTTAGAGGTCACAGCAGTTCCACAGGGTCCCTGGGCACCTGTCCGTGGACACAGGAGCCCTCCCTGCCACCTAAAGGACCACGCGATTTCCGCTGGGGGAACACTCCCCAGAAGCACTCCCAGCCTCCCACAGACACTGTGCGCAGGATAGACTTGTGGACCAGGGGCCTGGGCGGGGAATTTTCCAGGGAACTCTCTAAAGGCCAGGTGCCCTCTGTCGCCCTGGGAGTGCCCACGCCATCCCTTAACCCTGCAGGACACTATCATCCAGCAATAAGCAGCCCTCTGCCTCCACGGGGCTCAAACACCTGGGCCCGTTGTGCGAGCACCTGGCGTTCGTGCAGGCAAACCCGCAGACCCCTCTGGCCCGAACCCACCACTGCGAAGATCCCACTTTTCTTCCATCCGTAAAGGGGTCCTCCTTGAGGAGTGGAGGAACATGGGGAGGCCCCCAGGAGATGGCTTTTCTCCGAGCCGCGGCTGGCTCCTTTCGGGCCTATACGTGGGCCGCGCGTGCGCACTCAGGCTCCCCACAACAGGCCTCCCTCGGGTCACGGGACCCACCCTTGAGGTGTCTCCTGACCCACCCTTGAGGGGTCACGTGACCCACACCTGGGGGGTCTCGTGACACACCCCTGAGGGGTCACGTGACCCACCCCTGGGGGGTCTCGTGACCCACCCCTGAGGGGTCACGTGACCCACCCTTGAGGGGTCACGTGACCCACACCTGGGGGGTCTCGTGACGCACCCCTGAGGTGTCACGTGACCCACCCCTGGGGGGTCTCGTGACGCACCCCTGAGGGGTCACGTGACCCACCCCTGAGGGGTCTCGTGACCCACCCTTGAGGGGTTTCGTGACCCACCCTTGGGAGGTCACCTGTCCCACCCTGGAGGGGTCAGGTGACCCGCCCTTGAGAGGTCCAGCAGTTTCACAGGGTCCCTGCGAACCTGTCCATGGAAACAGAAGCCCTCCCTGCCACTCAGAGGACCGCGCTATTTCCCCTAGGCCACACTGCCCAGCAGCACTCTCAGCCCCGCACAGACAGTGTGCTAAGGACAGACTTGGATACCGGGGGCCTGGGCGGGGGATTTTCCATGGAACTCTCTAAGGGCCCGGTGCCCTGTGTCGCCCCGGAGTGCCCATGCCCTTCCTTGACCCCGCAGGACACTTGCATCCAGCAATAAGCAGCCGTCTGCCTCCACGGGGCTCAAACACCTGGGCCCGGTGTGCGGGCACCTGGCGTACGTGGAGGCAAACCCCTGACCCCTCTGGCCCGAACCCACCACTGCGAAGATCCCCCTTTTCTTCCATCCGTAAAGGGGCCCTCCCTGGGGAGTGGAGGAACATGGGGAGGCCCCCAGGAGATGGCTTTTCTCCGAGCCGCGGCTGGCTCCTTTCGGGCCTATACGTGGGCTGCGCATGCGCACTCAGGCTCCCAAGCACACGCCTCCCTCGGCTCACCTGATCCACCCTTTAGAGGTCACAGCAGTTCCACAGGGTCCCTGGGCACCTGTCCGTGGACACAGGAGCCCTCCCTGCCACCTAAAGGACCACGCGATTTCCGCTGGGGAACACTCCCCAGAAGCACTCCCAGCCTCACACAGACACTGTGCGCAGGATAGACTTGTGGACCAGGGGCCTGGGCGGGGAATTTTCCAGGGAACTCTCTAAAGGCCAGGTGCCCTCTGTCGCCCTGGGAGTGCCCACGCCATCCCTTAACCCTGCAGGACACTATCATCCAGCAATAAGCAGCCCTCTGCCTCCACGGGGCTCAAACACCTGGGCCCGTTGTGCGAGCACCTGGCGTTCGTGCAGGCAAACCCGCAGACCCCTCTGGCCCGAACCCACCACTGCGAAGATCCCACTTTTCTTCCATCCGTAAAGGGGTCCTCCTTGAGGAGTGGAGGAACATGGGGAGGCCCCCAGGAGATGGCTTTTCTCCGAGCCGCGGCTGGCTCCTTTCGGGCCTATACGTGGGCCGCGCGTGCGCACTCAGGCTCCCCACAACAGGCCTCCCTCGGGTCACGGGACCCACCCTTGAGGTGTCTCCTGACCCACCCTTGAGGGGTCACGTGACCCACACCTGGGGGGTCTCGTGACACACCCCTGAGGGGTCACGTGACCCACCCCTGGGGGGTCTCGTGACCCACCCCTGAGGGGTCACGTGACCCACCCTTGAGGGGTCACGTGACCCACACCTGGGGGGTCTCGTGACGCACCCCTGAGGTGTCACGTGACCCACCCCTGGGGGGTCTCGTGACGCACCCCTGAGGGGTCACGTGACCCACCCCTGAGGGGTCTCGTGACCCACCCCTGAGGGGTCACGTGACCCACCCTTGAGGGGTTTCGTGACCCACCCCTGAGGGGTCTCGTGACCCACCCCTGAGGGGTCACGTGACCCACCCTTGAGGGGTTTCGTGACCCACCCTTTTGGGGTCACGTGACCCACCCTTGCGGGGTCTCGTGACCCACCCTTGGGAGGTCACCTGTCCCACCCTGGAGGGGTCAGGTGACCCGCCCTTGAGAGGTCACAGCAGTTTCACAGGGTCCCTGCGCACCTGTCCATGGAAACAGAAGCCCTCCCTGCCACTCAGAGGACCGCGCTATTTCCCCTAGGCCACACTGCCCAGCAGCACTCTCAGCCTCGCACAGACAGTGTGCTAAGGACAGACTTGGATACCGGGGGCCTGGGCGGGGGATTTTCCATGGAACTCTCTAAGGGCCCGGTGCCCTGTGTCGCCCGGGAGTGCCCATGCCCTTCCTTGACCCCGCAGGACACTTGCATCCAGCAATAAGCAGCCGTCTGCCTCCACGGGGCTCAAACACCTGGGCCCGGTGTGCGGGCACCTGGCGTACGTGGAGGCAAACCCCTGACCCCTCTGGCCCGAACCCACCACTGCGAAGATCCCCCTTTTCTTCCATCCGTAAAGGGGCCCTCCCTGGGGAGTGGAGGAACATGGGGAGGCCCCCAGGAGATGGCTTTTCTCCGAGCCGCGGCTGGCTCGTTTCGGGCCTATACGTGGGCCGCGCATGCGCACTCAGGCTCCCAAGCACACGCCTTCCTCGGCTCACCTGACCCACCCTTTAGAGGTCACAGCAGTTCCACAGGGTCCCTGGGCACCTGTCCGTGGACACAGGAGCCCTCCCTGCCACCTAAAGGACCACGCGATTTCCGCTGGGGAACACTCCCCAGAAGCACTCCCAGCCTCGCACAGACACTGTGCGCAGGATAGACTTGTGGACCAGGGGCCTGGGCGTGGAATTTTCCAGGGAACTCTCTAAAGGCCAGGTGCCCTCTGTCGCCCTGGGAGTGCCCACGCCATCCCTTAACCCTGCAGGACACTATCATCCAGCAATAAGCAGCCCTCTGCCTCCACGGGGCTCAAACACCTGGGCCCGTTGTGCAAGCACCTGGCGTTCGTGCAGGCAAACCCGCAGACCCCTCTGGCCCGAACCCACCACTGCGAAGATCCCACTTTTCTTCCATCCGTAAAGGGGTCCTCCTTGAGGAGTGGAGGAACATGGGGAGGCCCCCAGGAGATGGCTTTTCTCCAAGCCGCGGCTGGCTCCTTTCGGGCCTATACGTGGGCCGCGCGTGCGCACTCAGGCTCCCCACAACAGGCCTCCCTCGGGTCACGGGACCCACCCTTGAGGTGTCTCCTGACCCACCCTTGAGGGGTCACGTGACCCACACCGGGGGGGTCTCGTGACACACCCCTGAGGGGTCACGTGACCCACCCCTGAGGGGTCACGTGACCCACCCTTGAGGGGTCACGTGACCCACCCCTGGGGGGTCTCGTGACCCACCCCTGAGGGGTCACGTGACCCACACCTGCGGGGTCACGTGACCCACCCCTGGGGGGTCTCGTGACGCACCCCTGAGGGGTCACGTGACCCACCCCTGGGGGGTCTCGTGACGCACCCCTGAGGGGTCACGTGATCCACCCTTGAGGGGTTTCGTGACCCACCCTTGGGAGGTCACCTGTCCCACCCTGGAGGGGTCAGGTGACCCGCCCTTGAGAGGTCACAGCAGTTTCACAGGGTCCCTGCGCACCTGTCCATGGAAACAGAAGCCCTCCCTTCCACTCAGAGGACCGCGCTATTTCCCCTAGGCCACACTGCCCAGCAGCACTCTCAGCCCCGCACAGACAGTGTGCTAAGGACAGACTTGGATACCGGGGGCCTGGGCGGGGGATTTTCCATGGAACTCTCTAAGGGCCCGGTGCCCTGTGTCGCCCGGGAGTGCCCATGCCCTTCCTTGACCCCGCAGGACACTTGCATCCAGCAATAAGCAGCCGTCTGCCTCCACGGGGCTCAAACACCTGGGCCCGGTGTGCGGGCACCTGGCGTACGTGGAGGCAAACACCTGACCCCTCTGGCCCGAACCCACCACTGCGAAGATCCCCCTTTTCTTCCATCCGTAAAGGGGCCCTCCCTGGGGAGTGGAGGAACATGGGGAGGCCCCCAGGAGATGGCTTTTCTCCGAGCCGCGGCTGGCTCCTTTCGGGCCTATACGTGGGCTGCGCATGCGCACTCAGGCTCCCAAGCACACGCCTCCCTCGGCTCACCTGACCCACCCTTTAGAGGTCACAGCAGTTCCACAGGGTCCCTGGGCACCTGTCCGTGGACACAGGAGCCCTCCCTGCCACCTAAAGGACCACGCGATTTCCGCTGGGGAACACTCCCCAGAAGCACTCCCAGCCTCCCACAGACACTGTGCGCAGGATAGACTTGTGGACCAGGGGCCTGGGCGGGGAATTTTCCAGGGAACTCTCTAAAGGCCAGGTGCCCTCTGTCGCCCTGGGAGTGCCCACGCCATCCCTTAACCCTGCAGGACACTATCATCCAGCAATAAGCAGCCCTCTGCCTCCACGGGGCTCAAACACCTGGGCCCGTTGTGCGAGCACCTGGCGTTCGTGCAGGCAAACCCGCAGACCCCTCTGGCCCGAACCCACCACTGCGAAGATCCCACTTTTCTTCCATCCGTAAAGGGGTCCTCCTTGAGGAGTGGAGGAACATGGGGAGGCCCCCAGGAGATGGCTTTTCTCCGAGCCGCGGCTGGCTCCTTTCGGGCCTATACGTGGGCCGCGCGTGCGCACTCAGGCTCCCCACAACAGGCCTCCCTCGGGTCACGGGACCCACCCTTGAGGTGTCTCCTGACCCACCCTTGAGGGGTCACGTGACCCACACCTGGGGGGTCTCGTGACACACCCCTGAGGGGTCACGTGACCCACCCCTGGGGGGTCTCGTGACCCACCCCTGAGGGGTCACGTGACCCACCCTTGAGGGGTCACGTGACCCACACCTGGGGGGTCTCGTGACGCACCCCTGAGGGGTCACGTGACCCACCCCTGAGGGGTCTCATGACCCACCCCTGAGGGGTCACGTGACCCACCCTTGAGGGGTTTCGTGACCCACCCTTGCGGGGTCTCGTGACCCACCCTTGGGAGGTCACCTGTCCCACCCTGGAGGGGTCAGGTGACCCGCCCTTGAGAGGTCACAGCAGTTTCACAGGGTCCCTGCGCACCTGTCCATGGAAACAGAAGCCCTCCCTGCCACTCAGAGGACCGCGCTATTTCCCCTAGGCCACACTGCCCAGCAGCACTCTCAGCCCCGCACAGACAGTGTGCTAAGGACAGACTTGGATACCGGGGGCCTGGGCGGGGGATTTTCCATGGAACTCTCTAAGGGCCCGGTGCCCTGTGTCGCCCCGGAGTGCCCATGCCCTTCCTTGACCCCGCAGGACACTTGCATCCAGCAATAAGCAGCCGTCTGCCTCCACGGGGCTCAAACACCTGGGCCCGGTGTGCGGGCACCTGGCGTACGTGGAGGCAAACACCTGACCCCTCTGGCCAGAACCCACCACTGCGAAGATCCCCCTTTTCTTCCATCCGTAAAGGGGCCCTCCCTGGGGAGTGGAGGAACATGGGGAGGCCCCCAGGAGATGGCTTTTCTCCGAGCCGCGGCTGGCTCCTTTCGGGCCTATACGTGGGCTGCGCATGCGCACTCAGGCTCCCAAGCACACGCCTCCCTCGGCTCACCTGACCCACCCTTTAGAGGTCACAGCAGTTCCACAGGGTCCCTGGGCACCTGTCCGTGGACACAGGAGCCCTCCCTGCCACCTAAAGGACCACGCGATTTCCGCTGGGGAACACTCCCCAGAAGCACTCCCAGCCTCCCACAGACACTGTGCGCAGGATAGACTTGTGGACCAGGGGCCTGGGCGGGGAATTTTCCAGGGAACTCTCTAAAGGCCAGGTGCCCTCTGTCGCCCTGGGAGTGCCCACGCCATCCCTTAACCCTGCAGGACACTATCATCCAGCAATAAGCAGCCCTCTGCCTCCACGGGGCTCAAACACCTGGGCCCGTTGTGCGAGCACCTGGCGTTCGTGCAGGCAAACCCGCAGACCCCTCTGGCCCGAACCCACCACTGCGAAGATCCCACTTTTCTTCCATCCGTAAAGGGGTCCTCCTTGAGGAGTGGAGGAACATGGGGAGGCCCCCAGGAGATGGCTTTTCTCCGAGCCGCGGCTGGCTCCTTTCGGGCCTATACGTGGGCCGCGCGTGCGCACTCAGGCTCCCCACAACAGGCCTCCCTCGGGTCACGGGACCCACCCTTGAGGTGTCTCCTGACCCACCCTTGAGGGGTCACGTGACCCACACCTGGGGGGTCTCGTGACACACCCCTGAGGGGTCACGTGACCCACCCCTGGGGGGTCTCGTGACCCACCCCCGAGGGGTCACGTGACCCACCCTTGAGGGGTCACGTGACCCACACCTGGGGGGTCTCGTGACGCACCCCTGAGGGGTCACGTGACCCACCCCTGAGGGGTCTCGTGACCCACCCCTGAGGGGTCACGTGACCCACCCTTGAGGGGTTTCGTGACCCACCCTTGCGGGGTCTCGTGACCCACCCTTGGGAGGTCACCTGTCCCACCCTGGAGGGGTCAGGTGACCCGCCCTTGAGAGGTCACAGCAGTTTCACAGGGTCCCTGCGAACCTGTCCATGGAAACAGAAGCCCTCCCTGCCACTCAGAGGACCGCGCTATTTCCCCTAGGCCACACTGCCCAGCAGCACTCTCAGCCCCGCACAGACAGTGTGCTAAGGACAGACTTGGATACCGGGGGCCTGGGCGGGGGATTTTCCATGGAACTCTCTAAGGGCCCGGTGCCCTGTGTCGCCCCGGAGTGCCCATGCCCTTCCTTGACCCCGCAGGACACTTGCATCCAGCAATAAGCAGCCGTCTGCCTCCACGGGGCTCAAACACCTGGGCCCGGTGTGCGGGCACCTGGCGTACGTGGAGGCAAGCCCCTGACCCCTCTGGCCCGAACCCACCACTGCGAAGATCCCCCTTTTCTTCCATCCGTAAAGGGGCCCTCCCTGGGGAGTGGAGGAACATGGGGAGGCCCCCAGGAGATGGCTTTTCTCCGAGCCGCGGCTGGCTCCTTTCGGGCCTATACGTGGGCTGCGCATGCGCACTCAGGCTCCCAAGCACACGCCTCCCTCGGCTCACCTGACCCACCCTTTAGAGGTCACAGCAGTTCCACAGGGTCCCTGGGCACCTGTCCGTGGACACAGGAGCCCTCCCTGCCACCTAAAGGACCACGCGATTTCCGCTGGGGAACACTCCCCAGAAGCACTCCCAGCCTCCCACAGACACTGTGCGCAGGATAGACTTGTGGACCAGGGGCCTGGGCGGGGAATTTTCCAGGGAACTCTCTAAAGGCCAGGTGCCCTCTGTCGCCCTGGGAGTGCCCACGCCATCCCTTAACCCTGCAGGACACTATCATCCAGCAATAAGCAGCCCTCTGCCTCCACGGGGCTCAAACACCTGGGCCCGTTGTGCGAGCACCTGGCGTTCGTGCAGGCAAACCCGCAGACCCCTCTGGCCCGAACCCACCACTGCGAAGATCCCACTTTTCTTCCATCCGTAAAGGGGTCCTCCTTGAGGAGTGGAGGAACATGGGGAGGCCCCCAGGAGATGGCTTTTCTCCGAGCCGCGGCTGGCTCCTTTCGGGCCTATACGTGGGCCGCGCGTGCGCACTCAGGCTCCCCACAACAGGCCTCCCTCGGGTCACGGGACCCACCCTTGAGGTGTCTCCTGACCCACCCTTGAGGGGTCACGTGACCCACACCTGGGGGGTCTCGTGACACACCCCTGAGGGGTCACGTGACCCACCCCTGGGGGGTCTCGTGACCCACCCCTGAGGGGTCACGTGACCCACCCTTGAGGGGTCACGTGACCCACACCTGGGGGGTCTCGTGACGCACCCTTGAGGGGTCACGTGACCCACCCCTGGGGGGTCTCGTGACGCACCCCTGAGGGGTCACGTGACCCACCCCTGAGGGGTCTCGTGACCCACCCCTGAGGGGTCACGTGACCCACCCTTGAGGGGTTTCGTGACCCACCCTTGCGGGGTCTCGTGACCCACCCTTGGGAGGTCACCTGTCCCACCCTGGAGGGGTCAGGTGACCCGCCCTTGAGAGGTCACAGCAGTTTCACAGGGTCCCTGCGCACCTGTCCATGGAAACAGAAGCCCTCCCTGCCACTCAGAGGACCGCGCTATTTCCCCTAGGCCACACTGCCCAGCAGCACTCTCAGCCCCGCACAGACAGTGTGCTAAGGACAGACTTGGATACCGGGGGCCTGGGCGGGGGATTTTCCATGGAACTCTCTAAGGGCCCGGTGCCCTGTGTCGCCCCGGAGTGCCCATGCCCTTCCTTGACCCCGCAGGACACTTGCATCCAGCAATAAGCAGCCGTCTGCCTCCACGGGGCTCAAACACCTGGGCCCGGTGTGCGGGCACCTGGCGTACGTGGAGGCAAACACCTGACCCCTCTGGCCCGAACCCACCACTGCGAAGATCCCCCTTTTCTTCCATCCGTAAAGGGGCCCTCCCTGGGGAGTGGAGGAACATGGGGAGGCCCCCAGGAGATGGCTTTTCTCCGAGCCGCGGCTGGCTCCTTTCGGGCCTATACGTGGGCTGCGCATGCGCACTCAGGCTCCCAAGCACACGCCTCCCTCGGCTCACCTGACCCACCCTTTAGAGGTCACAGCAGTTCCACAGGGTCCCTGGGCACCTGTCCGTGGACACAGGAGCCCTCCCTGCCACCTAAAGGACCACGCGATTTCCGCTGGGGAACACTCCCCAGAAGCACTCCCAGCCTCCCACAGACACTGTGCGCAGGATAGACTTGTGGACCAGGGGCCTGGGCGGGGAATTTTCCAGGGAACTCTCTAAAGGCCAGGTGCCCTCTGTCGCCCTGGGAGTGCCCACGCCATCCCTTAACCCTGCAGGACACTATCATCCAGCAATAAGCAGCCCTCTGCCTCCACGGGGCTCAAACACCTGGGCCCGTTGTGCGAGCACCTGGCGTTCGTGCAGGCAAACCCGCAGACCCCTCTGGCCCGAACCCACCACTGCGAAGATCCCACTTTTCTTCCATCCGTAAAGGGGTCCTCCTTGAGGAGTGGAGGAACATGGGGAGGCCCCCAGGAGATGGCTTTTCTCCGAGCCGCGGCTGGCTCCTTTCGGGCCTATACGTGGGCCGCGCGTGCGCACTCAGGCTCCCCACAACAGGCCTCCCTCGGGTCACGGGACCCACCCTTGAGGTGTCTCCTGACCCACCCTTGAGGGGTCACGTGACCCACACCTGGGGGGTCTCGTGACACACCCCTGAGGGGTCACGTGACCCACCCCTGGGGGGTCTCGTGACCCACCCCCGAGGGGTCACGTGACCCACCCTTGAGGGGTCACGTGACCCACACCTGGGGGGTCTCGTGACGCACCCCTGAGGGGTCACGTGACCCACCCCTGAGGGGTCTCGTGACCCACCCCTGAGGGGTCACGTGACCCACCCTTGAGGGGTTTCGTGACCCACCCTTGCGGGGTCTCGTGACCCACCCTTGGGAGGTCACCTGTCCCACCCTGGAGGGGTCAGGTGACCCGCCCTTGAGAGGTCACAGCAGTTTCACAGGGTCCCTGCGAACCTGTCCATGGAAACAGAAGCCCTCCCTGCCACTCAGAGGACCGCGCTATTTCCCCTAGGCCACACTGCCCAGCAGCACTCTCAGCCCCGCACAGACAGTGTGCTAAGGACAGACTTGGATACCGGGGGCCTGGGCGGGGGATTTTCCATGGAACTCTCTAAGGGCCCGGTGCCCTGTGTCGCCCCGGAGTGCCCATGCCCTTCCTTGACCCCGCAGGACACTTGCATCCAGCAATAAGCAGCCGTCTGCCTCCACGGGGCTCAAACACCTGGGCCCGGTGTGCGGGCACCTGGCGTACGTGGAGGCAAGCCCCTGACCCCTCTGGCCCGAACCCACCACTGCGAAGATCCCCCTTTTCTTCCATCCGTAAAGGGGCCCTCCCTGGGGAGTGGAGGAACATGGGGAGGCCCCCAGGAGATGGCTTTTCTCCGAGCCGCGGCTGGCTCCTTTCGGGCCTATACGTGGGCTGCGCATGCGCACTCAGGCTCCCAAGCACACGCCTCCCTCGGCTCACCTGACCCACCCTTTAGAGGTCACAGCAGTTCCACAGGGTCCCTGGGCACCTGTCCGTGGACACAGGAGCCCTCCCTGCCACCTAAAGGACCACGCGATTTCCGCTGGGGAACACTCCCCAGAAGCACTCCCAGCCTCCCACAGACACTGTGCGCAGGATAGACTTGTGGACCAGGGGCCTGGGCGGGGAATTTTCCAGGGAACTCTCTAAAGGCCAGGTGCCCTCTGTCGCCCTGGGAGTGCCCACGCCATCCCTTAACCCTGCAGGACACTATCATCCAGCAATAAGCAGCCCTCTGCCTCCACGGGGCTCAAACACCTGGGCCCGTTGTGCGAGCACCTGGCGTTCGTGCAGGCAAACCCGCAGACCCCTCTGGCCCGAACCCACCACTGCGAAGATCCCACTTTTCTTCCATCCGTAAAGGGGTCCTCCTTGAGGAGTGGAGGAACATGGGGAGGCCCCCAGGAGATGGCTTTTCTCCGAGCCCCGGCTGGCTCCTTTCGGGCCTATACGTGGGCCGCGCGTGCGCACTCAGGCTCCCCACAACAGGCCTCCCTCGGGTCACGGGACCCACCCTTGAGGTGTCTCCTGACCCACCCTTGAGGGGTCACGTGACCCACACCTGGGGGGTCTCGTGACACACCCCTGAGGGGTCACGTGACCCACCCCTGGGGGGTCTCGTGACCCACCCCTGAGGGGTCACGTGACCCACCCTTGAGGGGTCACGTGACCCACACCTGGGGGGTCTCGTGACGCACCCCTGAGGTGTCACGTGACCCACCCCTGGGGGGTCTCGTGACGCACCCCTGAGGGGTCACGTGACCCACCCCTGAGGGGTCTCGTGACCCACCCTTGAGGGGTTTCGTGACCCACCCTTGCGGGGTCTCGTGACCCACCCTTGGGAGGTCACCTGTCCCACCCTGGAGGGGTCAGGTGACCCGCCCTTGAGAGGTCACAGCAGTTTCACAGGGTCCCTGCGAACCTGTCCATGGAAACAGAAGCCCTCCCTGCCACTCAGAGGACCGCGCTATTTCCCCTAGGCCACACTGCCCAGCAGCACTCTCAGCCCCGCACAGACAGTGTGCTAAGGACAGACTTGGATACCGGGGGCCTGGGCGGGGGATTTTCCATGGAACTCTCTAAGGGCCCGGTGCCCTGTGTCGCCCCGGAGTGCCCATGCCCTTCCTTGACCCCGCAGGACACTTGCATCCAGCAATAAGCAGCCGTCTGCCTCCACGGGGCTCAAACACCTGGGCCCGGTGTGCGGGCACCTGGCGTACGTGGAGGCAAACCCCTGACCCCTCTGGCCCGAACCCACCACTGCGAAGATCCCCCTTTTCTTCCATCCGTAAAGGGGCCCTCCCTGGGGAGTGGAGGAACATGGGGAGGCCCCCAGGAGATGGCTTTTCTCCGAGCCGCGGCTGGCTCCTTTCGGGCCTATACGTGGGCTGCGCATGCGCACTCAGGCTCCCAAGCACACGCCTCCCTCGGCTCACCTGACCCACCCTTTAGAGGTCACAGCAGTTCCACAGGGTCCCTGGGCACCTGTCCGTGGACACAGGAGCCCTCCCTGCCACCTAAAGGACCACGCGATTTCCGCTGGGGAACACTCCCCAGAAGCACTCCCAGCCTCACACAGACACTGTGCGCAGGATAGACTTGTGGACCAGGGGCCTGGGCGGGGAATTTTCCAGGGAACTCTCTAAAGGCCAGGTGCCCTCTGTCGCCCTGGGAGTGCCCACGCCATCCCTTAACCCTGCAGGACACTATCATCCAGCAATAAGCAGCCCTCTGCCTCCACGGGGCTCAAACACCTGGGCCCGTTGTGCGAGCACCTGGCGTTCGTGCAGGCAAACCCGCAGACCCCTCTGGCCCGAACCCACCACTGCGAAGATCCCACTTTTCTTCCATCCGTAAAGGGGTCCTCCTTGAGGAGTGGAGGAACATGGGGAGGCCCCCAGGAGATGGCTTTTCTCCGAGCCGCGGCTGGCTCCTTTCGGGCCTATACGTGGGCCGCGCGTGCGCACTCAGGCTCCCCACAACAGGCCTCCCTCGGGTCACGGGACCCACCCTTGAGGTGTCTCCTGACCCACCCTTGAGGGGTCACGTGACCCACACCTGGGGGGTCTCGTGACACACCCCTGAGGGGTCACGTGACCCTCCCCTGGGGGGTCTCGTGACCCACCCCTGAGGGGTCACGTGACCCACCCTTGAGGGGTCACGTGATCCACACCTGGGGGGTCTCGTGACGCACCCCTGAGGTGTCACATGACCCACCCCTGGGGGGTCTCGTGACGCACCCCTGAGGGGTCACGTGACCCACCCCTGAGGGGTCTCGTGACCCACCCCTGAGGGGTCACGTGACCCACCCTTGAGGGGTTTCGTGACCCACCCTTGCGGGGTCTCGTGACCCACCCTTGGGAGGTCACCTGTCCCACCCTGGAGGGGTCAGGTGACCCGCCCTTGAGAGGTCACAGCAGTTTCACAGGGTCCCTGCGAACCTGTCCATGGAAACAGAAGCCCTCCCTGCCACTCAGAGGACCGCGCTATTTCCCCTAGGCCACACTGCCCAGCAGCACTCTCAGCCCCGCACAGACAGTGTGCTAAGGACAGACTTGGATACCGGGGGCCTGGGCGGGGGATTTTCCATGGAACTCTCTAAGGGCCCGGTGCCCTGTGTCGCCCCGGAGTGCCCATGCCCTTCCTTGACCCCGCAGGACACTTGCATCCAGCAATAAGCAGCCGTCTGCCTCCACGGGGCTCAAACACCTGGGCCCGGTGTGCGGGCACCTGGCGTACGTGGAGGCAAGCCCCTGACCCCTCTGGCCCGAACCCACCACTGCGAAGATCCCCCTTTTCTTCCATCCGTAAAGGGGCCCTCCCTGGGGAGTGGAGGAACATGGGGAGGCCCCCAGGAGATGGCTTTTCTCCGAGCCGCGGCTGGCTCCTTTCGGGCCTATACGTGGGCTGCGCATGCGCACTCAGGCTCCCAAGCACACGCCTCCCTCGGCTCACCTGACCCACCCTTTAGAGGTCACAGCAGTTCCACAGGGTCCCTGGGCACCTGTCCGTGGACACAGGAGCCCTCCCTGCCACCTAAAGGACCACGCGATTTCCGCTGGGGAACACTCCCCAGAAGCACTCCCAGCCTCCCACAGACACTGTGCGCAGGATAGACTTGTGGACCAGGGGCCTGGGCGGGGAATTTTCCAGGGAACTCTCTAAAGGCCAGGTGCCCTCTGTCGCCCTGGGAGTGCCCACGCCATCCCTTAACCCTGCAGGACACTATCATCCAGCAATAAGCAGCCCTCTGCCTCCACGGGGCTCAAACACCTGGGCCCGTTGTGCGAGCACCTGGCGTTCGTGCAGGCAAACCCGCAGACCCCTCTGGCCCGAACCCACCACTGCGAAGATCCCACTTTTCTTCCATCCGTAAAGGGGTCCTCCTTGAGGAGTGGAGGAACATGGGGAGGCCCCCAGGAGATGGCTTTTCTCCGAGCCGCGGCTGGCTCCTT
Source organism: Desmodus rotundus (assembly GCF_022682495.2). Classification (NCBI taxonomy): domain Eukaryota; kingdom Metazoa; phylum Chordata; class Mammalia; order Chiroptera; family Phyllostomidae; genus Desmodus; species Desmodus rotundus. The sequence goes on from NW_026527522.1 coordinate 475,285, forward strand.
TCGGGCCTATACGTGGGCCGCGCGTGCGCACTCAGGCTCCCCACAACAGGCCTCCCTCGGGTCACGGGACCCACCCTTGAGGTGTCTCCTGACCCACCCTTGAGGGGTCACGTGACCCACACCTGGGGGGTCTCGTGACACACCCCTGAGGGGTCACGTGACCCACCCCTGGGGGGTCTCGTGACCCACCCCTGAGGGGTCACGTGACCCACCCTTGAGGGGTCACGTGACCCACACCTGGGGGGTCTCGTGACGCACCCCTGAGGTGTCACGTGACCCACCCCTGGGGGGTCTCGTGACGCACCCCTGAGGGGTCACGTGACCCACCCCTGAGGGGTCTCGTGACCCACCCTTGAGGGGTTTCGTGACCCACCCTTGCGGGGTCTCGTGACCCACCCTTGGGAGGTCACCTGTCCCACCCTGGAGGGGTCAGGTGACCCGCCCTTGAGAGGTCACAGCAGTTTCACAGGGTCCCTGCGAACCTGTCCATGGAAACAGAAGCCCTCCCTGCCACTCAGAGGACCGCGCTATTTCCCCTAGGCCACACTGCCCAGCAGCACTCTCAGCCCCGCACAGACAGTGTGCTAAGGACAGACTTGGATACCGGGGGCCTGGGCGGGGGATTTTCCATGGAACTCTCTAAGGGCCCGGTGCCCTGTGTCGCCCCGGAGTGCCCATGCCCTTCCTTGACCCCGCAGGACACTTGCATCCAGCAATAAGCAGCCGTCTGCCTCCACGGGGCTCAAACACCTGGGCCCGGTGTGCGGGCACCTGGCGTACGTGGAGGCAAACCCCTGACCCCTCTGGCCCGAACCCACCACTGCGAAGATCCCCCTTTTCTTCCATCCGTAAAGGGGCCCTCCCTGGGGAGTGGAGGAACATGGGGAGGCCCCCAGGAGATGGCTTTTCTCCGAGCCGCGGCTGGCTCCTTTCGGGCCTATACGTGGGCTGCGCATGCGCACTCAGGCTCCCAAGCACACGCCTCCCTCGGCTCACCTGACCCACCCTTTAGAGGTCACAGCAGTTCCACAGGGTCCCTGGGCACCTGTCCGTGGACACAGGAGCCCTCCCTGCCACCTAAAGGACCACGCGATTTCCGCTGGGGAACACTCCCCAGAAGCACTCCCAGCCTCACACAGACACTGTGCGCAGGATAGACTTGTGGACCAGGGGCCTGGGCGGGGAATTTTCCAGGGAACTCTCTAAAGGCCAGGTGCCCTCTGTCGCCCTGGGAGTGCCCACGCCATCCCTTAACCCTGCAGGACACTATCATCCAGCAATAAGCAGCCCTCTGCCTCCACGGGGCTCAAACACCTGGGCCCGTTGTGCGAGCACCTGGCGTTCGTGCAGGCAAACCCGCAGACCCCTCTGGCCCGAACCCACCACTGCGAAGATCCCACTTTTCTTCCATCCGTAAAGGGGTCCTCCTTGAGGAGTGGAGGAACATGGGGAGGCCCCCAGGAGATGGCTTTTCTCCGAGCCGCGGCTGGCTCCTTTCGGGCCTATACGTGGGCCGCGAGTGCGCACTCAGGCTCCCCACAACAGGCCTCCCTCGGGTCACGGGACCCACCCTTGAGGTGTCTCCTGACCCACCCTTGAGGGGTCACGTGACCCACACCTGGGGGGTCTCGTGACACACCCCTGAGGGGTCACGTGACCCTCCCCTGGGGGGTCTCGTGACCCACCCCTGAGGGGTCACGTGACCCACCCTTGAGGGGTCACGTGATCCACACCTGGGGGGTCTCGTGACGCACCCCTGAGGTGTCACATGACCCACCCCTGGGGGGTCTCGTGACGCACCCCTGAGGGGTCACGTGACCCACCCCTGAGGGGTCTCGTGACCCACCCCTGAGGGGTCACGTGACCCACCCTTGAGGGGTTTCGTGACCCACCCTTGCGGGGTCTCGTGACCCACCCTTGGGAGGTCACCTGTCCCACCCTGGAGGGGTCAGGTGACCCGCCCTTGAGAGGTCACAGCAGTTTCACAGGGTCCCTGCGAACCTGTCCATGGAAACAGAAGCCCTCCCTGCCACTCAGAGGACCGCGCTATTTCCCCTAGGCCACACTGCCCAGCAGCACTCTCAGCCCCGCACAGACAGTGTGCTAAGGACAGACTTGGATACCGGGGGCCTGGGCGGGGGATTTTCCATGGAACTCTCTAAGGGCCCGGTGCCCTGTGTCGCCCCGGAGTGCCCATGCCCTTCCTTGACCCCGCAGGACACTTGCATCCAGCAATAAGCAGCCGTCTGCCTCCACGGGGCTCAAACACCTGGGCCCGGTGTGCGGGCACCTGGCGTACGTGGAGGCAAACCCCTGACCCCTCTGGCCCGAACCCACCACTGCGAAGATCCCCCTTTTCTTCCATCCGTAAAGGGGCCCTCCCTGGGGAGTGGAGGAACATGGGGAGGCCCCCAGGAGATGGCTTTTCTCCGAGCCGCGGCTGGCTCCTTTCGGGCCTATACGTGGGCTGCGCATGCGCACTCAGGCTCCCAAGCACACGCCTCCCTCGGCTCACCTGACCCACCCTTTAGAGGTCACAGCAGTTCCACAGGGTCCCTGGGCACCTGTCCGTGGACACAGGAGCCCTCCCTGCCACCTAAAGGACCACGCGATTTCCGCTGGGGAACACTCCCCAGAAGCACTCCCAGCCTCACACAGACACTGTGCGCAGGATAGACTTGTGGACCAGGGGCCTGGGCGGGGAATTTTCCAGGGAACTCTCTAAAGGCCAGGTGCCCTCTGTCGCCCTGGGAGTGCCCACGCCATCCCTTAACCCTGCAGGACACTATCATCCAGCAATAAGCAGCCCTCTGCCTCCACGGGGCTCAAACACCTGGGCCCGTTGTGCGAGCACCTGGCGTTCGTGCAGGCAAACCCGCAGACCCCTCTGGCCCGAACCCACCACTGCGAAGATCCCACTTTTCTTCCATCCGTAAAGGGGTCCTCCTTGAGGAGTGGAGGAACATGGGGAGGCCCCCAGGAGATGGCTTTTCTCCGAGCCGCGGCTGGCTCCTTTCGGGCCTATACGTGGGCCGCGCGTGCGCACTCAGGCTCCCCACAACAGGCCTCCCTCGGGTCACGGGACCCACCCTTGAGGTGTCTCCTGACCCACCCTTGAGGGGTCACGTGACCCACACCTGGGGGGTCTCGTGACACACCCCTGAGGGGTCACGTGACCCTCCCCTGGGGGGTCTCGTGACGCACCCCTGAGGTGTCACGTGACCCACCCCTGGGGGGTCTCGTGACGCACCCCTGAGGGGTCACGTGACCCACCCCTGAGGGGTCTCGTGACCCACCCCCGAGGGGTCACGTGACCCACACCTGCGGGGTCACGTGACCCACACCTGCGGGGTCACGTGACCCACCCCTGGGGGTTCACGTGACGCACCCCCTGAGGGGTCACGTGACCCACCCCTGAGGGGTCTCGTGACCCACCCCTGAGGGGTCACGTGACCCACCCTTGAGGGGTTTCGTGACCCACCCTTTTGGGGTCACGTGACCCACCCTTGCGGGGTCTCGTGACCCACCCTTGGGAGGTCACCTGTCCCACCCTGGAGGGGTCAGGTGACCCGCCCTTGAGAGGTCACAGCAGTTTCACAGGGTCCCTGCGCACCTGTCCATGGAAACAGAAGCCCTCCCTGCCACTCAGAGGACCGCGCTATTTCCCCTAGGCCACACTGCCCAGCAGCACTCTCAGCCCCGCACAGACAGTGTGCTAAGGACAGACTTGGATACCGGGGGCCTGGGCGGGGGATTTTCCATGGAACTCTCTAAGGGCCCGGTGCCCTGTGTCGCCCCGGAGTGCCCATGCCCTTCCTTGACCCCGCAGGACACTTGCATCCAGCAATAAGCAGCCGTCTGCCTCCACGGGGCTCAAACACCTGGGCCCGGTGTGCGGGCACCTGGCGTACGTGGAGGCAAACCCCTGACCCCTCTGGCCCGAACCCACCACTGCGAAGATCCCCCTTTTCTTCCATCCGTAAAGGGGCCCTCCCTGGGGAGTGGAGGAACATGGGGAGGCCCCCAGGAGATGGCTTTTCTCCGAGCCGCGGCTGGCTCCTTTCGGGCCTATACGTGGGCTGCGCATGCACACTCATGCTCCCAAGCACACGCCTCCCTCGGCTCACCTGACCCACCCTTTAGAGGTCACAGCAGTTCCACAGGGTCCCTGGGCACCTGTCCGTGGACACAGGAGCCCTCCCTGCCACCTAAAGGACCACGCGATTTCCGCTGGGGAACACTCCCCAGAAGCACTCCCAGCCTCACACAGACACTGTGCGCAGGATAGACTTGTGGACCAGGGGCCTGGGCGTGGAATTTTCCAGGGAACTCTCTAAAGGCCAGGTGCCCTCTGTCGCCCTGGGAGTGCCCACGCCATCCCTTAAACCTGCAGGACACTATCATCCAGCAATAAGCAGCCCTCTGCCTCCACGGGGCTCAAACACCTGGGCCCGTTGTGCGAGCACCTGGCGTTCGTGCAGGCAAACCCGCAGACCCCTCTGGCCCGAACCCACCACTGCGAAGGTCCCACTTTTCTTCCATCCATAAAGGGGTCCTCCTTGAGGAGTGGAGGAACATGGGGAGGCCCCCAGGAGATGGCTTTTCTCCGAGCCGCGGCTGGCTCCTTTCGGGCCTATACGTGGGCCGCGCGTGCGCACTCAGGCTCCCCACAACAGGCCTCCCTCGGGTCACGGGACCCACCCTTGAGGTGTCTCCTGACCCACCCTTGAGGGGTCACGTGACCCACACCTGGGGGGTCTCGTGACACACCCCTGAGGGGTCACGTGACCCACCCCTGGGGGGTCTCGTGACCCACCCCTGAGGGGTCACGTGACCCACCCTTGAGGGGTCACGTGACCCACACCTGGGGGGCCTCGTGACGCACCCCTGAGGTGTCACGTGACCCACCCCTGGGGGGTCTCGTGACGCACCCCTGAGGGGTCACGTGACCCACCCCTGAGGGGTCTCGTGACCCACCCTTGAGGGGTTTCGTGACCCACCCTTGCGGGGTCTCGTGACCCACCCTTGGGAGGTCACCTGTCCCACCCTGGAGGGGTCAGGTGACCCGCCCTTGAGAGGTCACAGCAGTTTCACAGGGTCCCTGCGAACCTGTCCATGGAAACAGAAGCCCTCCCTGCCACTCAGAGGACCGCGCTATTTCCCCTAGGCCACACTGCCCAGCAGCACTCTCAGCCCCGCACAGACAGTGTGCTAAGGACAGACTTGGATACCGGGGGCCTGGGCGGGGGATTTTCCATGGAACTCTCTAAGGGCCCGGTGCCCTGTGTCGCCCCGGAGTGCCCATGCCCTTCCTTGACCCCGCAGGACACTTGCATCCAGCAATAAGCAGCCGTCTGCCTCCACGGGGCTCAAACACCTGGGCCCGGTGTGCGGGCACCTGGCGTACGTGGAGGCAAACCCCTGACCCCTCTGGCCCGAACCCACCACTGCGAAGATCCCCCTTTTCTTCCATCCGTAAAGGGGCCCTCCCTGGGGAGTGGAGGAACATGGGGAGGCCCCCAGGAGATGGCTTTTCTCCGAGCCGCGGCTGGCTCCTTTCGGGCCTATACGTGGGCTGCGCATGCGCACTCAGGCTCCCAAGCACACGCCTCCCTCGGCTCACCTGACCCACCCTTTAGAGGTCACAGCAGTTCCACAGGGTCCCTGGGCACCTGTCCGTGGACACAGGAGCCCTCCCTGCCACCTAAAGGACCACGCGATTTCCGCTGGGGAACACTCCCCAGAAGCACTCCCAGCCTCACACAGACACTGTGCGCAGGATAGACTTGTGGACCAGGGGCCTGGGCGGGGAATTTTCCAGGGAACTCTCTAAAGGCCAGGTGCCCTCTGTCGCCCTGGGAGTGCCCACGCCATCCCTTAACCCTGCAGGACACTATCATCCAGCAATAAGCAGCCCTCTGCCTCCACGGGGCTCAAACACCTGGGCCCGTTGTGCGAGCACCTGGCGTTCGTGCAGGCAAACCCGCAGACCCCTCTGGCCCGAACCCACCACTGCGAAGATCCCACTTTTCTTCCATCCGTAAAGGGGTCCTCCTTGAGGAGTGGAGGAACATGGGGAGGCCCCCAGGAGATGGCTTTTCTCCGAGCCGCGGCTGGCTCCTTTCGGGCCTATACGTGGGCCGCGCGTGCGCACTCAGGCTCCCCACAACAGGCCTCCCTCGGGTCACGGGACCCACCCTTGAGGTGTCTCCTGACCCACCCTTGAGGGGTCACGTGACCCACACCTGGGGGGTCTCGTGACACACCCCTGAGGGGTCACGTGACCCACCCCTGGGGGGTCTCGTGACCCACCCCTGAGGGGTCACGTGACCCACCCTTGAGGGGTCACGTGATCCACACCTGGGGGGTCTCGTGACGCACCCCTGAGGTGTCACATGACCCACCCCTGGGGGGTCTCGTGACGCACCCCTGAGGGGTCACGTGACCCACCCCTGAGGGGTCTCGTGACCCACCCCTGAGGGGTCACGTGACCCACCCTTGAGGGGTTTCGTGACCCACCCTTGCGGGGTCTCGTGACCCACCCTTGGGAGGTCACCTGTCCCACCCTGGAGGGGTCAGGTGACCCGCCCTTGAGAGGTCACAGCAGTTTCACAGGGTCCCTGCGAACCTGTCCATGGAAACAGAAGCCCTCCCTGCCACTCAGAGGACCGCGCTATTTCCCCTAGGCCACACTGCCCAGCAGCACTCTCAGCCCCGCACAGACAGTGTGCTAAGGACAGACTTGGATACCGGGGGCCTGGGCGGGGGATTTTCCATGGAACTCTCTAAGGGCCCGGTGCCCTGTGTCGCCCCGGAGTGCCCATGCCCTTCCTTGACCCCGCAGGACACTTGCATCCAGCAATAAGCAGCCGTCTGCCTCCACGGGGCTCAAACACCTGGGCCCGGTGTGCGGGCACCTGGCGTACGTGGAGGCAAGCCCCTGACCCCTCTGGCCCGAACCCACCACTGCGAAGATCCCCCTTTTCTTCCATCCGTAAAGGGGCCCTCCCTGGGGAGTGGAGGAACATGGGGAGGCCCCCAGGAGATGGCTTTTCTCCGAGCCGCGGCTGGCTCCTTTCGGGCCTATACGTGGGCTGCGCATGCGCACTCAGGCTCCCAAGCACACGCCTCCCTCGGCTCACCTGACCCACCCTTTAGAGGTCACAGCAGTTCCACAGGGTCCCTGGGCACCTGTCCGTGGACACAGGAGCCCTCCCTGCCACCTAAAGGACCACGCGATTTCCGCTGGGGAACACTCCCCAGAAGCACTCCCAGCCTCCCACAGACACTGTGCGCAGGATAGACTTGTGGACCAGGGGCCTGGGCGGGGAATTTTCCAGGGAACTCTCTAAAGGCCAGGTGCCCTCTGTCGCCCTGGGAGTGCCCACGCCATCCCTTAACCCTGCAGGACACTATCATCCAGCAATAAGCAGCCCTCTGCCTCCACGGGGCTCAAACACCTGGGCCCGTTGTGCGAGCACCTGGCGTTCGTGCAGGCAAACCCGCAGACCCCTCTGGCCCGAACCCACCACTGCGAAGATCCCACTTTTCTTCCATCCGTAAAGGGGTCCTCCTTGAGGAGTGGAGGAACATGGGGAGGCCCCCAGGAGATGGCTTTTCTCCGAGCCGCGGCTGGCTCCTTTCGGGCCTATACGTGGGCCGCGCGTGCGCACTCAGGCTCCCCACAACAGGCCTCCCTCGGGTCACGGGACCCACCCTTGAGGTGTCTCCTGACCCACCCTTGAGGGGTCACGTGACCCACACCTGGGGGGTCTCGTGACACACCCCTGAGGGGTCACGTGACCCACCCCTGGGGGGTCTCGTGACCCACCCCTGAGGGGTCACGTGACCCACCCTTGAGGGGTCACGTGACCCACACCTGGGGGGTCTCGTGACGCACCCCTGAGGTGTCACGTGACCCACCCCTGGGGGGTCTCGTGACGCACCCCTGAGGGGTCACGTGACCCACCCCTGAGGGGTCTCGTGACCCACCCTTGAGGGGTTTCGTGACCCACCCTTGCGGGGTCTCGTGACCCACCCTTGGGAGGTCACCTGTCCCACCCTGGAGGGGTCAGGTGACCCGCCCTTGAGAGGTCACAGCAGTTTCACAGGGTCCCTGCGAACCTGTCCATGGAAACAGAAGCCCTCCCTGCCACTCAGAGGACCGCGCTATTTCCCCTAGGCCACACTGCCCAGCAGCACTCTCAGCCCCGCACAGACAGTGTGCTAAGGACAGACTTGGATACCGGGGGCCTGGGCGGGGGATTTTCCATGGAACTCTCTAAGGGCCCGGTGCCCTGTGTCGCCCCGGAGTGCCCATGCCCTTCCTTGACCCCGCAGGACACTTGCATCCAGCAATAAGCAGCCGTCTGCCTCCACGGGGCTCAAACACCTGGGCCCGGTGTGCGGGCACCTGGCGTACGTGGAGGCAAACCCCTGACCCCTCTGGCCCGAACCCACCACTGCGAAGATCCCCCTTTTCTTCCATCCGTAAAGGGGCCCTCCCTGGGGAGTGGAGGAACATGGGGAGGCCCCCAGGAGATGGCTTTTCTCCGAGCCGCGGCTGGCTCCTTTCGGGCCTATACGTGGGCTGCGCATGCGCACTCAGGCTCCCAAGCACACGCCTCCCTCGGCTCACCTGACCCACCCTTTAGAGGTCACAGCAGTTCCACAGGGTCCCTGGGCACCTGTCCGTGGACACAGGAGCCCTCCCTGCCACCTAAAGGACCACGCGATTTCCGCTGGGGAACACTCCCCAGAAGCACTCCCAGCCTCACACAGACACTGTGCGCAGGATAGACTTGTGGACCAGGGGCCTGGGCGGGGAATTTTCCAGGGAACTCTCTAAAGGCCAGGTGCCCTCTGTCGCCCTGGGAGTGCCCACGCCATCCCTTAACCCTGCAGGACACTATCATCCAGCAATAAGCAGCCCTCTGCCTCCACGGGGCTCAAACACCTGGGCCCGTTGTGCGAGCACCTGGCGTTCGTGCAGGCAAACCCGCAGACCCCTCTGGCCCGAACCCACCACTGCGAAGATCCCACTTTTCTTCCATCCGTAAAGGGGTCCTCCTTGAGGAGTGGAGGAACATGGGGAGGCCCCCAGGAGATGGCTTTTCTCCGAGCCGCGGCTGGCTCCTTTCGGGCCTATACGTGGGCCGCGCGTGCGCACTCAGGCTCCCCACAACAGGCCTCCCTCGGGTCACGGGACCCACCCTTGAGGTGTCTCCTGACCCACCCTTGAGGGGTCACGTGACCCACACCTGGGGGGTCTCGTGACACACCCCTGAGGGGTCACGTGACCCTCCCCTGGGGGGTCTCGTGACCCACCCCTGAGGGGTCACGTGACCCACCCTTGAGGGGTCACGTGATCCACACCTGGGGGGTCTCGTGACGCACCCCTGAGGTGTCACATGACCCACCCCTGGGGGGTCTCGTGACGCACCCCTGAGGGGTCACGTGACCCACCCCTGAGGGGTCTCGTGACCCACCCCTGAGGGGTCACGTGACCCACCCTTGAGGGGTTTCGTGACCCACCCTTGCGGGGTCTCGTGACCCACCCTTGGGAGGTCACCTGTCCCACCCTGGAGGGGTCAGGTGACCCGCCCTTGAGAGGTCACAGCAGTTTCACAGGGTCCCTGCGAACCTGTCCATGGAAACAGAAGCCCTCCCTGCCACTCAGAGGACCGCGCTATTTCCCCTAGGCCACACTGCCCAGCAGCACTCTCAGCCCCGCACAGACAGTGTGCTAAGGACAGACTTGGATACCGGGGGCCTGGGCGGGGGATTTTCCATGGAACTCTCTAAGGGCCCGGTGCCCTGTGTCGCCCCGGAGTGCCCATGCCCTTCCTTGACCCCGCAGGACACTTGCATCCAGCAATAAGCAGCCGTCTGCCTCCACGGGGCTCAAACACCTGGGCCCGGTGTGCGGGCACCTGGCGTACGTGGAGGCAAACCCCTGACCCCTCTGGCCCGAACCCACCACTGCGAAGATCCCCCTTTTCTTCCATCCGTAAAGGGGCCCTCCCTGGGGAGTGGAGGAACATGGGGAGGCCCCCAGGAGATGGCTTTTCTCCGAGCCGCGGCTGGCTCCTTTCGGGCCTATACGTGGGCTGCGCATGCGCACTCAGGCTCCCAAGCACACGCCTCCCTCGGCTCACCTGACCCACCCTTTAGAGGTCACAGCAGTTCCACAGGGTCCCTGGGCACCTGTCCGTGGACACAGGAGCCCTCCCTGCCACCTAAAGGACCACGCGATTTCCGCTGGGGAACACTCCCCAGAAGCACTCCCAGCCTCACACAGACACTGTGCGCAGGATAGACTTGTGGACCAGGGGCCTGGGCGGGGAATTTTCCAGGGAACTCTCTAAAGGCCAGGTGCCCTCTGTCGCCCTGGGAGTGCCCACGCCATCCCTTAACCCTGCAGGACACTATCATCCAGCAATAAGCAGCCCTCTGCCTCCACGGGGCTCAAACACCTGGGCCCGTTGTGCGAGCACCTGGCGTTCGTGCAGGCAAACCCGCAGACCCCTCTGGCCCGAACCCACCACTGCGAAGATCCCACTTTTCTTCCATCCGTAAAGGGGTCCTCCTTGAGGAGTGGAGGAACATGGGGAGGCCCCCAGGAGATGGCTTTTCTCCGAGCCGCGGCTGGCTCCTTTCGGGCCTATACGTGGGCCGCGCGTGCGCACTCAGGCTCCCCACAACAGGCCTCCCTCGGGTCACGGGACCCACCCTTGAGGTGTCTCCTGACCCACCCTTGAGGGGTCACGTGACCCACACCTGGGGGGTCTCGTGACACACCCCTGAGGGGTCACGTGACCCTCCCCTGGGGGGTCTCGTGACGCACCCCTGAGGTGTCACGTGACCCACCCCTGGGGGGTCTCGTGACGCACCCCTGAGGGGTCACGTGACCCACCCCTGAGGGGTCTCGTGACCCACCCCCGAGGGGTCACGTGACCCACACCTGCGGGGTCACGTGACCCACACCTGCGGGGTCACGTGACCCACCCCTGGGGGTTCACGTGACGCACCCCTGAGGGGTCACGTGACCCACCCCTGAGGGGTCTCGTGACCCACCCCTGAGGGGTCACGTGACCCACCCTTGAGGGGTTTCGTGACCCACCCTTTTGGGGTCACGTGACCCACCCTTGCGGGGTCTCGTGACCCACCCTTGGGAGGTCACCTGTCCCACCCTGGAGGGGTCAGGTGACCCGCCCTTGAGAGGTCACAGCAGTTTCACAGGGTCCCTGCGCACCTGTCCATGGAAACAGAAGCCCTCCCTGCCACTCAGAGGACCGCGCTATTTCCCCTAGGCCACACTGCCCAGCAGCACTCTCAGCCCCGCACAGACAGTGTGCTAAGGACAGACTTGGATACCGGGGGCCTGGGCGGGGGATTTTCCATGGAACTCTCTAAGGGCCCGGTGCCCTGTGTCGCCCCGGAGTGCCCATGCCCTTCCTTGACCCCCGCAGGACACTTGCATCCAGCAATAAGCAGCCGTCTGCCTCCACGGGGCTCAAACACCTGGGCCCGGTGTGCGGGCACCTGGCGTACGTGGAGGCAAACCCCTGACCCCTCTGGCCCGAACCCACCACTGCGAAGATCCCCCTTTTCTTCCATCCGTAAAGGGGCCCTCCCTGGGGAGTGGAGGAACATGGGGAGGCCCCCAGGAGATGGCTTTTCTCCGAGCCGCGGCTGGCTCCTTTCGGGCCTATACGTGGGCTGCGCATG
>NW_026527523.1:0-31440 GCF_022682495.2 Desmodus rotundus
GGCGCCTCCCCCCTGTTCTTCCATCCGTAAAGGGGGACCCCTTTACGGATGGAAGAACAGGGGGATCTTCGCAGTGGCGGGGACGGGACGGAGGGGTCTGCGGGTTTGCCGCCACGTAGGCCAGTTGCTCGCACCCCGGCCCCCTGTGTCCCGTGCTCCATGGAGGAGGTGGGCCGCTTATGGCGGGATGCAGGCGTCCTGCGGGGCTCAAGGGACGGCGTGGGCACTCCCCGGGCGAGAGAGGGCACCCGGGACCCGAGAGAGCACCCGGGAAAATGCCCCGCCCTGGCCCCCGTGGCTCCAGTGGCCTCCCTAGGCTCCTGCCGTGGGGCCTGGTCCCGCCCACCTGGGCCCAGGTTCTCCGCAGGTGAATGCCTTTTGCGGACAGCAAGGACCACAGGCCGCGGATGCCTTCACGGGGAGGGGGGTTCGAGCTCTGTGGGACCCGGGGTCCCAGCGGACACAGTCCCTTCTCGCGAAGTCCAGCCCAGACTTTAGAGAGTAGAAGCGTCTCGGTGCAGGTTTGCCGCCTCGGGGCAGGGTGGGGCCGTTTGAGCCAAGAAAGACTCTCAGCCCCCCAGGCAGGTCTCAGGCCCGAGTCCCCCCGGGAGACGGGGTCCCTGGGCGTGGGTCCGGCTCCGCCCGGGCCCCTGCCCACCAGGCGCGGAACCCTGGCCCGCCCCTCATCGAGGCCCCGGGGCCCTAGTTCTTCCCTGGCACTCTGCCTCTGCCGGGGTGGGAGACGCGCTGGCAAGTGTGGTCCACGGGAAAAGGAACGGACCTCTGGTGGCGGCAGAGCTTCCAGTTCCACGGACAGGACCCCAGGGACTCTGTGAAGCGGGCCTGATATGTCCGGGGTGGGGCCCGTTGCCCCGAGGGAGGCTTCTGGTGGGGCTGCCTGCCCTCTGCCTGCCGGGTCCCGCGTCTTGGCCCGAAACCGGCCAGCGGCGGCTCTGACAAATGCCATCTCCTGGGGGCCTCCCCCCTGTTCCTCCATCCGTAAGGGGGCGACCCCCTTACGGATGGAGGAACAGGGGGATCTTCGCAGTGGGGCGGTCGGGACGGAGGGGTCTGCGCGTCTCCAGCCACTTAGCCCAGTGACCCGCAGCCCGGCCCCAGAGTTCCAAGCTCCATGGAGGCAGGGGGCCTCTTATCACGGGAAGCAGGTGTCTCGCGGGGCTCCAGGGACGGCGTGGGCACTCTCTAGGCGAGGAGAGGGTGCCCGTGCCCCGAGAGAGCCCCGGCGAGAGCCCGAGGCCTGGCCGCAGAGGCTGCCGTTGCCTCCCCCGGGCTCCTACCATGGGGCCTGGCCCTGCTCTCCCGAGGCCCTGGTTCGCCGCAGTGAATGCCTTTTGCGGACGCCAAGGACAGGAGGCCGCCGATTCCCTCACAGAGGTGGGGGTTCGAGCTCTGGGGGACTGAGGTCGCAGCGGTCTCACTCCATTTTTGGGTGCTTCTGCACAGACTGGAGGGTTGAAGCGGCTGGGCCCAAGTCTGCCGCCTTGTGGCAGGGTGGGGGCGTTGCAGGCGAAGCAAGGCTCTTAGCCTCCCAGGCGGGGCACAGGCCAGACTCCCCACAGGAGAACAGGTCCGTGGACGAGGGTCCCGCCCGCTCCGCCCGCCCGCCGGGACCCGCTCCACCTGGCGCGGAACCGTGGCCGGCCCCTCTTCCCGGCCCCAGGTCCCTAGTTCTTCCCTGGCACTCTGCCTCTGCGGGGGTGGGAGAGCTGCTGGGAAGTGTGGTCCACGGGAAAACGCACGGTCCTCTGGATGGCAGGGAGGGCTTCCGTTAACTCTGACACCAGCCCAGGGACCCTGTGAACCTGGCCTGATATCTCAAGGGGGGGCGGGGGGGGGCACGTTGCCCGGAGGGATGCTTGCGGTGGGGGGGCCTGCTTGCGCCTGCGCGGCCCCGCCTCTTGGCCCGTAAACCACCCGGCCGCGGCTTCGGACAAAAGCCATCTCCTGGGCGCCTCCCCCCTGTTCTTCCATCCGTAAAGGGGGACCCCTTTACGGATGGAAGAACAGGGGGATCTTCGCAGTGGCGGGGACGGGACGGAGGGGTCTGCGGGTTTGCCGCCACGTAGGCCAGTTGCTCGCACCCCGGCCCCCTGTGTCCGTGCTCCATGGAGAGGTGGGCCGCTTATGGCGGGATGCAGGCGTCCTGCGGGGCTCAAGGGACGGCGTGGGGCACTCCCCGGGCGAGAGAGGGCACCCGGGACCCGAGAGAGCACCCGGGAAAATGCCCCGCCCTGGCCCCCGTGGCTCCAGTGGCCTCCCTAGGCTCCTGCCGTGGGGCCTGGTCCCGCCCACCTGGGCCCAGGTTCTCCGCAGGTGAATGCCTTTTGCGGACAGCAAGGACCACAGGCCGCGGATGCCTTCACGGGGAGGGGGGTTCGAGCTCTGTGGGACCCGGGTCCCAGCGGACACAGTCCCTTCTCGCGAAGTCCAGCCCAGACTTTAGAGAGTAGAAGCGTCTCGGTGCAGGTTTGCCGCCTCGGGGCAGGGTGGGGCCGTTTGAGCCAAGAAAGACTCTCAGCCCCCCAGGCAGGTCTCAGGCCCGAGTCCCCCCGGGAGACGGGGTCCCTGGGCGTGGGTCCGGCCCGCCCGGGCCCCTGCCCACCAGGCCGCGGAACCCTGGCCCGCCCCTCATCGAGGCCCCGGGGCCCTAGTTCTTCCCTGGCACTCTGCCTCTGCCGGGGTGGGAGACGCGCTGGCAAGTGTGGTCCACGGGAAAAGGAACGGACCTCTGGGTGGCGGGCAGAGCTTCCAGTTCCACGGACAGGACCCCAGGGACTCTGTGAAGCGGGCCTGATATGTCCGGGGTGGGGCCCGTTGCCCCGAGGGAGGCTTCTGGTGGGGCTGCCTGCCCTCTGCCTGCCGGGTCCCGCGTCTTGGCCCGAAACCGGCCAGCGGCGGCTCTGACAAATGCCATCTCCTGGGGGCCTCCCCCCTGTTCCTCCATCCGTAAGGGGCGACCCCCTTACGGATGGAGGAACAGGGGGATCTTCGCAGTGGGGCGGTCGGGACGGAGGGGTCTGCGCGTCTCCAGCCACTTAGCCCAGTGACCCGCAGCCCGGCCCCAGAGTTCCAAGCTCCATGGAGGCAGGGGGCCTCTTATCACGGGAAGCAGGTGTCTCGCGGGCTCCAGGGACGGCTGTGGGCACTCTCTAGGCGAGAGAGGGTGCCCGTGCCCCGAGAGAGCCCCGGCGAGAGCCCGAGGCCTGGCCGCAGAGGCTGCCGTTGCCTCCCCCGGGCTCCTACCATGGGGCCTGGCCCTGCTCTCCCGAGGCCCTGGTTCGCCGCAGGTGAATGCCTTTTGCGGACGCCAAGGACAGGAGGCCGCCGATTCCCTCACAGAGGTGGGGGTTCGAGCTCTGGGGGACTGAGGTCGCAGCGGTCTCACTCCATTTTTGGGTGCTTCTGCACAGACTGGAGGGTTGAAGCGGCTGGGCCCAAGTCTGCCGCCTTGTGGCAGGGTGGGGGCGTTGCAGGCGAAGCAAGGCTCTTAGCCTCCCAGGCGGGGCACAGGCCAGACTCCCCACAGGAGAACAGGTCCGTGGACGAGGGTCCCGCCCGCCCGCCCGCCCGCCGGGACCCGCTCCACCTGGCGCGGAACCGTGGCCGGCCCCTCTTCCCGGCCCCAGGTCCCTAGTTCTTCCCTGGCACTCTGCCTCTGCGGGGGTGGGAGAGCTGCTGGGAAGTGTGGTCCACGGGAAAACGCACGGTCCTCTGGATGGCAGGGAGGGCTTCCGTTAACTCTGACACCAGCCCAGGGGACCCTGTGAACCTGGCCTGATATCTCAAGGGGGGGCGGGGGGGGGCACGTTGCCCGGAGGGATGCTTGCGGTGGGGGGGCCTGCTTGCGCCTGCGCGGCCCCGCCTCTTGGCCCGTAAACCACCCGGCCGCGGCTCGGACAAAAGCCATCTCCTGGGCGCCTCCCCCTGTTCTTCCATCCGTAAAGGGGGACCCCTTTACGGATGGAAGAACAGGGGATCTTCGCAGTGGCGGGGACGGGACGGAGGGGTCTGCGGGTTTGCCGCCACGTAGGCCAGTTGCTCGCACCCCGGCCCCCTGTGTCCGTGCTCCATGGAGGAGGTGGGCCGCTTATGGCGGGATGCAGGCGTCCTGCGGGGCTCAAGGGACGGCGTGGGCACTCCCCGGGCGAGAGAGGGCACCCGGGACCCGAGAGAGCACCCGGGAAAATGCCCCGCCCTGGCCCCCGTGGCTCCAGTGGCCTCCCTAGGCTCCTGCCGTGGGGCCTGGTCCCGCCCACCTGGGCCCAGGTTCTCCGCAGGTGAATGCCTTTTGCGGACAGCAAGGACCACAGGCCGCGGATGCCTTCACGGGGAGGGGGGTTCGAGCTCTGTGGGACCCGGGTCCCAGCGGACACAGTCCCTTCTCGCGAAGTCCAGCCAGACTTTAGAGAGTAGAAGCGTCTCGGTGCAGGTTTGCCGCCTCGGGGCAGGGTGGGGCCGTTTGAGCCAAGAAAGACTCTCAGCCCCCCAGGCAGGTCTCAGGCCCGAGTCCCCCCGGGAGACGGGGTCCCTGGGCGTGGGTCCGGCCCGCCCGGGCCCCTGCCCACCAGGCGCGGACCCTGGCCCGCCCTCATCGAGGCCCCGGGGCCCCTAGTTCTTCCCTGGCACTCTGCCTCTGCCGGGGTGGGAGACGCGCTGGCAAGTGTGGTCCACGGGAAAAGGAACGGACCTCTGGGTGGCGGGCAGAGCTTCCAGTTCCACGGACAGGACCCCAGGGACTCTGTGAAGCGGGCCTGATATGTCCGGGGTGGGGCCCGTTGCCCCGAGGAGGCTTCTGGTGGGGCTGCCTGCCCTCTGCCTGCCGGGTCCCGCGTCTTGGCCCGAAACCGGCCAGCGGCGGCTCTGACAAATGCCATCTCCTGGGGAACTCCCCCCCTGTTCCTCCATCCGTAAGGGGCGACCCCCTTACGGATGGAGGAACAGGGGGATCTTCGCAGTGGGGCGGTCGGGACGGAGGGGTCTGCGCGTCTCCAGCCACTTAGCCCAGTGACCCGCAGCCCGGCCCCAGAGTTCCAAGCTCCATGGAGGCAGGGGGCCTCTTATCACGGGAAGCAGGTGTCTCGCGGGGCTCCAGGGACGGCGTGGGCACTCTCTAGGCGAGAGAGGGTGCCCGTGCCCCGAGAGAGCCCCGGCGAGAGCCCGAGGCCTGGCCGCAGAGGCTGCCGTTGCCTCCCCCGGGCTCCTACCATGGGGCCTGGCCCTGCTCTCCCGAGGCCCTGGTTCGCCGCAGGTGAATGCCTTTTGCGGAGGCCAAGGACAGGAGGCCGCCGATTCCCTCACAGAGGTGGGGGTTCGAGCTCTGGGGGACTGAGGTCGCAGCGGTCTCACTCCATTTTTGGGTGCTTCTGCACAGACTGGAGGGTTGAAGCGGCTGGGCCCAAGTCTGCCGCCTTGTGGCAGGGTGGGGGCGTTGCAGGCGAAGCAAGGCTCTTAGCCTCCCAGGCGGGGCACAGGCCAGACTCCCCACAGGAGAACAGGTCCGTGGACGAGGGTCCCGCCCGCCCGCTCCGCCCGCCGGGACCCGCTCCACCTGGCGCGGAACCGTGGCCGGCCCCTCTTCCCGGCCCCAGGTCCCTAGTTCTTCCCTGGCACTCTGCCTCTGCGGGGGGTGGGAGAGCTGCTGGGAAGTGTGGTCCACGGGAAAACGCACGGTCCTCTGGATGGCAGGGAGGGCTTCCGTTAACTCTGACACCAGCCCAGGGACCCTGTGAACCTGGCCTGATATCTCAAGGGGGGGCGGGGGGGGGCACGTTGCCCGGAGGGATGCTTGCGGTGGGGGGGGCCTGCTTGCGCCTGCGCGGCCCCGCCTCTTGGCCCGTAAACCACCCGGCCGCGGCTCGGACAAAAGCCATCTCCTGGGCGCCTCCCCCCTGTTCTTCCATCCGTAAAGGGGGACCCCTTTACGGATGGAAGAACAGGGGGATCTTCGCAGTGGCGGGGACGGGACGGAGGGGTCTGCGGGTTTGCCGCCACGTAGGCCAGTTGCTCGCACCCCGGCCCCCTGTGTCCGTGCTCCATGGAGGAGGTGGGACGCTTATGGCGGGATGCAGGCGTCCTGCGGGGCTCAAGGGACGGCGTGGGCGCTCCCCGGGCGAGAGAGGGCACCCGGGACCCGAGAGAGCACCCGGGAAAATGCCCCGCCCTGGCCCCCGTGGCTCCAGTGGCCTCCCTAGGCTCCTGCCGTGGGGCCTGGTCCCGCCCACCTGGGCCCAGGTTCTCCGCAGGTGAATGCCTTTTGCGGACAGCAAGGACCACAGGCCGCGGATGCCTTCACGGGGAGGGGGGTTCGAGCTCTGTGGGACCCGGGTCCCAGCGGACACAGTCCCTTCTCGCGAAGTCCAGCCCAGACTTTAGAGAGTAGAAGCGTCTCGGTGCAGGTTTGCCGCCTCGGGGCAGGGTGGGGCCGTTTGAGCCAAGAAAGACTCTCAGCCCCCCAGGCAGGTCTCAGGCCCGAGTCCCCCCGGGAGACGGGGTCCCTGGGCGTGGGTCCGGCCCGCCCGGGCCCCTGCCCACCAGGCGCGGAACCCTGGCCCGCCCCTCATCGAGGCCCCGGGGCCCTAGTTCTTCCCTGGCACTCTGCCTCTGCCGGGGTGGGAGACGCGCTGGCAAGTGTGGTCCACGGGAAAAGGAACGGACCTCTGGGTGGCGGGCAGAGCTTCCAGTTCCACGGACAGGACCCCAGGGACTCTGTGAAGCGGGCCTGATATGTCCGGGGTGGGGCCCGTTGCCCCGAGGGAGGCTTCTGGTGGGGCTGCCTGCCCTCTGCCTGCCGGGTCCCGCGTCTTGGCCCGAAACCGGCCAGCGGCGGCTCTGACAAATGCCATCTCCTGGGGAACTCCCCCCTGTTCCTCCATCCGTAAGGGGCGACCCCCTTACGGATGGAGGAACAGGGGATTCTTCGCAGTGGGGCGGTCGGGACGGAGGGGTCTGCGCGTCTCCAGCCACTTAGCCCAGTGACCCGCAGCCCGGCCCCAGAGTTCCAAGCTCCATGGAGGCAGGGGGGCCTCTTATCACGGGAAGCAGGTGTCTCGCGGGGCTCCAGGGACGGCGTGGGCACTCTCTAGGCGAGAGAGGGTGCCCGTGCCCCGAGAGAGCCCCGGCGAGAGCCCGAGGCCTGGCCGCAGAGGCTGCCGTTGCCTCCCCCGGGCTCCTACCATGGGGCCTGGCCCTGCTCTCCCGAGGCCCTGGTTCGCCGCAGGTGAATGCCTCTTGCGGACGCCAAGGACAGGAGGCCGCCGATTCCCTCACAGAGGTGGGGGTTCGAGCTCTGGGGGACTGAGGTCGCAGCGGTCTCACTCCATTTTTGGGTGCTTCTGCACAGACTGGAGGGTTGAAGCGGCTGGGCCCAAGTCTGCCGCCTTGTGGCAGGGTGGGGCGTTGCAGGCGAAGCAAGGCTCTTAGCCTCCCAGGCGGGGCACAGGCCAGACTCCCCACAGGAGAACAGGTCCGTGGACGAGGGTCCCGCCCGCCCGCCCGCCCGCCGGGACCCGCTCCACCTGGCGCGGAACCGTGGCCGGCCCCTCTTCCCGGCCCCAGGTCCCTAGTTCTTCCCTGGCACTCTGCCTCTGCGGGGGTGGGAGAGCTGCTGGGAAGTGTGGTCCACGGGAAAACGCACGGTCCTCTGGATGGCAGGGAGGGCTTCCGTTAACTCTGACACCAGCCCAGGGACCCTGTGAACCTGGCCTGATATCTCAAGGGGGGGCGGGGGGGGGCACGTTGCCCGGAGGGATGCTTGCGGTGGGGGGGCCTGCTTGCGCCTGCGCGGCCCCGCCTCTTGGCCCGTAAACCACCCGGCCGCGGCTCGGACAAAAGCCATCTCCTGGGCGCCTCCCCCCTGTTCTTCCATCCGTAAAGGGGGACCCCTTTACGGATGGAAGAACAGGGGGATCTTCGCAGTGGCGGGGACGGGACGGAGGGGTCTGCGGGTTTGCCGCCACGTAGGCCAGTTGCTCGCACCCCGGCCCCCTGTGTCCGTGCTCCATGGAGGAGGTGGGACGCTTATGGCGGGATGCAGGCGTCCTGCGGGGCTCAAGGGACGGCGTGGGCGCTCCCCGGGCGAGAGAGGGCACCCGGGACCCGAGAGAGCACCCGGGAAAATGCCCCGCCCTGGCCCCCGTGGCTCCAGTGGCCTCCCTAGGCTCCTGCCGTGGGGCCTGGTCCCGCCCACCTGGGCCCAGGTTCTCCGCAGGTGAATGCCTTTTGCGGACAGCAAGGACCACAGGCCGCGGATGCCTTCACGGGGAGGGGGGTTCGAGCTCTGTGGGACCCGGGTCCCAGCGGACACAGTCCCTTCTCGCGAAGTCCAGCCCAGACTTTAGAGAGTAGAAGCGTCTCGGTGCAGGTTTGCCGCCTCGGGGCAGGGTGGGGCCGTTTGAGCCAAGAAAGACTCTCAGCCCCCCAGGCAGGTCTCAGGCCCGAGTCCCCCCGGGAGACGGGGTCCCTGGGCGTGGGTCCGGCCCGCCCGGGCCCCTGCCCACCAGGCGCGGAACCCTGGCCCGCCCCTCATCGAGGCCCCGGGGCCCTAGTTCTTCCCTGGCACTCTGCCTCTGCCGGGGTGGGAGACGCGCTGGCAAGTGTGGTCCACGGGAAAAGGAACGGACCTCTGGGTGGCGGGCAGAGCTTCCAGTTCCACGGACAGGACCCCAGGGACTCTGTGAAGCGGGCCTGATATGTCCGGGGTGGGGCCCGTTGCCCCGAGGGAGGCTTCTGGTGGGGCTGCCTGCCCTCTGCCTGCCGGGTCCCGCGTCTTGGCCCGAAACCGGCCAGCGGCGGCTCTGACAAATGCCATCTCCTGGGGGCCTCCCCCCTGTTCCTCCATCCGTAAGGGGCGACCCCCTTACGGATGGAGGAACAGGGGGATCTTCGCAGTGGGGCGGTCGGGACGGAGGGGTCTGCGCGTCTCCAGCCACTTAGCCCAGTGACCCGCAGCCCGGCCCCAGAGTTCCAAGCTCCATGGAGGCAGGGGGCCTCTTATCACGGGAAGCAGGTGTCTCGCGGGGCTCCAGGGACGGCGTGGGCACTCTCTAGGCGAGAGAGGGTGCCCGTGCCCCGAGAGAGCCCCGGCGAGAGCCCGAGGCCTGGCCGCAGAGGCTGCCGTTGCCTCCCCCGGGCTCCTACCATGGGGCCTGGCCCTGCTCTCCCGAGGCCCTGGTTCGCCGCAGGTGAATGCCTTTTGCGGACGCCAAGGACAGGAGGCCGCCGATTCCCTCACAGAGGTGGGGGTTCGAGCTCTGGGGGACTGAGGTCGCAGCGGTCTCACTCCATTTTTGGGTGCTTCTGCACAGACTGGAGGGTTGAAGCGGCTGGGCCCAAGTCTGCCGCCTTGTGGCAGGGTGGGGGCGTTGCAGGCGAAGCAAGGCTCTTAGCCTCCCAGGCGGGGCACAGGCCAGACTCCCCACAGGAGAACAGGTCCGTGGACGAGGGTCCCGCCCGCCCGCCCGCCCGCCGGGACCCGCTCCACCTGGCGCGGAACCGTGGCCGGCCCCTCTTCCCGGCCCCAGGTCCCTAGTTCTTCCCTGGCACTCTGCCTCTGCGGGGGTGGGAGAGCTGCTGGGAAGTGTGGTCCACGGGAAAACGCACGGTCCTCTGGATGGCAGGGAGGGCTTCCGTTAACTCTGACACCAGCCCAGGGACCCTGTGAACCTGGCCTGATATCTCAAGGGGGGGCGGGGGGGGGCACGTTGCCCGGAGGGATGCTTGCGGTGGGGGGGCCTGCTTGCGCCTGCGCGGCCCCGCCTCTTGGCCCGTAAACCACCCGGCCGCGGCTCGGACAAAAGCCATCTCCTGGGCGCCTCCCCCCTGTTCTTCCATCCGTAAAGGGGGACCCCTTTACGGATGGAAGAACAGGGGGATCTTCGCAGTGGCGGGGACGGGACGGAGGGGTCTGCGGGTTTGCCGCCACGTAGGCCAGTTGCTCGCACCCCGGCCCCCTGTGTCCGTGCTCCATGGAGGAGGTGGGCCGCTTATGGCGGGATGCAGGCGTCCTGCGGGGCTCAAGGGACGGCGTGGGCACTCCCCGGGCGAGAGAGGGCACCCGGGACCCGAGAGAGCACCCGGGAAAATGCCCCGCCCTGGCCCCCGTGGCTCCAGTGGCCTCCCTAGGCTCCTGCCGTGGGGCCTGGTCCCGCCCACCTGGGCCCAGGTTCTCCGCAGGTGAATGCCTTTTGCGGACAGCAAGGACCACAGGCCGCGGATGCCTTCACGGGGAGGGGGGTTCGAGCTCTGTGGGACCCGGGTCCCAGCGGACACAGTCCCTTCTCGCGAAGTCCAGCCCAGACTTTAGAGAGTAGAAGCGTCTCGGTGCAGGTTTGCCGCCTCGGGGCAGGGTGGGGCCGTTTGAGCCAAGAAAGACTCTCAGCCCCCCAGGCAGGTCTCAGGCCCGAGTCCCCCCGGGAGACGGGGTCCCTGGGCGTGGGTCCGGCCCGCCCGGGCCCCTGCCCACCAGGCGCGGAACCCTGGCCCGCCCCTCATCGAGGCCCCGGGGCCCTAGTTCTTCCCTGGCACTCTGCCTCTGCCGGGGTGGGAGACGCGCTGGCAAGTGTGGTCCACGGGAAAAGGAACGGACCTCTGGGTGGCGGGCAGAGCTTCCAGTTCCACGGACAGGACCCCAGGGACTCTGTGAAGCGGGCCTGATATGTCCAGGGTGGGGCCCGTTGCCCCGAGGGAGGCTTCTGGTGGGGCTGCCTGCCCTCTGCCTGCCGGGTCCCGCGTCTTGGCCCGAAACCGGCCAGCGGCGGCTCTGAGAAATGCCATCTCCTGGGGGCCTCCCCCCTGTTCCTCCATCCGTAAGGGGCGACCCCCTTACGGATGGAGGAACAGGGGGATCTTCGCAGTGGGGCGGTCGGGACGGAGGGGTCTGCGCGTCTCCAGCCACTTAGCCCAGTGACCCGCAGCCCGGCCCCAGAGTTCCAAGCTCCATGGAGGCAGGGGGCCTCTTATCACGGGAAGCAGGTGTCTCGCGGGGCTCCAGGGACGGCGTGGGCACTCTCTAGGCGAGAGAGGGTGCCCGTGCCCCGAGAGAGCCCCGGCGAGAGCCCGAGGCCTGGCCGCAGAGGCTGCCGTTGCCTCCCCCGGGCTCCTACCATGGGGCCTGGCCCTGCTCTCCCGAGGCCCTGGTTCGCCGCAGGTGAATGCCTTTTGCGGACGCCAAGGACAGGAGGCCGCCGATTCCCTCACAGAGGTGGGGGTTCGAGCTCTGGGGGACTGAGGTCGCAGCGGTCTCACTCCATTTTTGGGTGCTTCTGCACAGACTGGAGGGTTGAAGCGGCTGGGCCCAAGTCTGCCGCCTTGTGGCAGGGTGGGGGCGTTGCAGGCGAAGCAAGGCTCTTAGCCTCCCAGGCGGGGCACAGGCCAGACTCCCCACAGGAGAACAGGTCCGTGGACGAGGGTCCCGCCCGCCCGCCCGCCCGCCGGGACCCGCTCCACCTGGCGCGGAACCGTGGCCGGCCCCTCTTCCCGGCCCCAGGTCCCTAGTTCTTCCCTGGCACTCTGCCTCTGCGGGGGTGGGAGAGCTGCTGGGAAGTGTGGTCCACGGGAAAACGCACGGTCCTCTGGATGGCAGGGAGGGCTTCCGTTAACTCTGACACCAGCCCAGGGACCCTGTGAACCTGGCCTGATATCTCAAGGGGGGGCGGGGGGGGCACGTTGCCCGGAGGGATGCTTGCGGTGGGGGGGCCTGCTTGCGCCTGCGCGGCCCCGCCTCTTGGCCCGTAAACCACCCGGCCGCGGCTCGGACAAAAGCCATCTCCTGGGCGCCTCCCCCCTGTTCTTCCATCCGTAAAGGGGGACCCCTTTACGGATGGAAGAACAGGGGGATCTTCGCAGTGGCGGGGACGGGACGGAGGGGTCTGCGGGTTTGCCGCCACGTAGGCCAGTTGCTCGCACCCCGGCCCCCTGTGTCCGTGCTCCATGGAGGAGGTGGGCCGCTTATGGCGGGATGCAGGCGTCCTGCGGGGCTCAAGGGACAGCGTGGGCACTCCCCGGGCGAGAGAGGGCACCCGGGACCCGAGAGAGCACCCGGGAAAATGCCCCGCCCTGGCCCCCGTGGCTCCAGTGGCCTCCCTAGGCTCCTGCCGTGGGGCCTGGTCCCGCCCACCTGGGCCCAGGTTCTCCGCAGGTGAATGCCTTTTGCGGACAGCAAGGACCACAGGCCGCGGATGCCTTCACGGGGAGGGGGGTTCGAGCTCTGTGGGACCCGGGTCCCAGCGGACACAGTCCCTTCTCGCGAAGTCCAGCCCAGACTTTAGAGAGTAGAAGCGTCTCGGTGCAGGTTTGCCGCCTCGGGGCAGGGTGGGGCCGTTTGAGCCAAGAAAGACTCTCAGCCCCCCAGGCAGGTCTCAGGCCCGAGTCCCCCCGGGAGACGGGGTCCCTGGGCGTGGGTCCGGCCCGCCCGGGCCCCTGCCCACCAGGCGCGGAACCCTGGCCCGCCCCTCATCGAGGCCCCGGGGCCCTAGTTCTTCCCTGGCACTCTGCCTCTGCCGGGGTGGGAGACGCGCTGGCAAGTGTGGTCCACGGGAAAAGGAACGGACCTCTGGGTGGCGGGCAGAGCTTCCAGTTCCACGGACAGGACCCCAGGGACTCTGTGAAGCGGGCCTGATATGTCCGGGGTGGGGCCCGTTGCCCCGAGGGAGGCTTCTGGTGGGGCTGCCTGCCCTCTGCCTGCCGGGTCCCGCGTCTTGGCCCGAAACCGGCCAGCGGCGGCTCTGACAAATGCCATCTCCTGGGGGCCTCCCCCCTGTTCCTCCATCCGTAAGGGGCGACCCCCTTACGGATGGAGGAACAGGGGGATCTTCGCAGTGGGGCGGTCGGGACGGAGGGGTCTGCGCGTCTCCAGCCACTTAGCCCAGTGACCCGCAGCCCGGCCCCAGAGTTCCAAGCTCCATGGAGGCAGGGGGCCTCTTATCACGGGAAGCAGGTGTCTCGCGGGGCTCCAGGGACGGCGTGGGCACTCTCTAGGCGAGAGAGGGTGCCCGTGCCCCGAGAGAGCCCCGGCGAGAGCCCGAGGCCTGGCCGCAGAGGCTGCCGTTGCCTCCCCCGGGCTCCTACCATGGGGCCTGGCCCTGCTCTCCCGAGGCCCTGGTTCGCCGCAGGTGAATGCCTCTTGCGGACGCCAAGGACAGGAGGCCGCCGATTCCCTCACAGAGGTGGGGGTTCGAGCTCTGGGGGACTGAGGTCGCAGCGGTCTCACTCCATTTTTGGGTGCTTCTGCACAGACTGGAGGGTTGAAGCGGCTGGGCCCAAGTCTGCCGCCTTGTGGCAGGGTGGGGGCGTTGCAGGCGAAGCAAGGCTCTTAGCCTCCCAGGCGGGGCACAGGCCAGACTCCCCACAGGAGAACAGGTCCGTGGACGAGGGTCCCGCCCGCCCGCCCGCCCGCCGGGACCCGCTCCACCTGGCGCGGAACCGTGGCCGGCCCCTCTTCCCGGCCCCAGGTCCCTAGTTCTTCCCTGGCACTCTGCCTCTGCGGGGGTGGGAGAGCTGCTGGGAAGTGTGGTCCACGGGAAAACGCACGGTCCTCTGGATGGCAGGGAGGGCTTCCGTTAACTCTGACACCAGCCCAGGGACCCTGTGAACCTGGCCTGATATCTCAAGGGGGGGCGGGGGGGGCACGTTGCCCGGAGGGATGCTTGCGGTGGGGGGGCCTGCTTGCGCCTGCGCGGCCCCGCCTCTTGGCCCGTAAACCACCCGGCCGCGGCTCGGACAAAAGCCATCTCCTGGGCGCCTCCCCCCTGTTCTTCCATCCGTAAAGGGGGACCCCTTTACGGATGGAAGAACAGGGGGATCTTCGCAGTGGCGGGGACGGGACGGAGGGGTCTGCGGGTTTGCCGCCACGTAGGCCAGTTGCTCGCACCCCGGCCCCCTGTGTCCGTGCTCCATGGAGGAGGTGGGCCGCTTATGGCGGGATGCAGGCGTCCTGCGGGGCTCAAGGGACGGCGTGGGCACTCCCCGGGCGAGAGAGGGCACCCGGGACCCGAGAGAGCACCCGGGAAAATGCCCCGCCCTGGCCCCCGTGGCTCCAGTGGCCTCCCTAGGCTCCTGCCGTGGGGCCTGGTCCCGCCCACCTGGGCCCAGGTTCTCCGCAGGTGAATGCCTTTTGCGGACAGCAAGGACCACAGGCCGCGGATGCCTTCACGGGGAGGGGGGTTCGAGCTCTGTGGGACCCGGGTCCCAGCGGACACAGTCCCTTCTCGCGAAGTCCAGCCCAGACTTTAGAGAGTAGAAGCGTCTCGGTGCAGCTTTGCCGCCTCGGGGCAGGGTGGGGCCGTTTGAGCCAAGAAAGACTCTCAGCCCCCCAGGCAGGTCTCAGGCCCGAGTCCCCCCGGGAGACGGGGTCCCTGGGCGTGGGTCCGGCCCGCCCGGGCCCCTGCCCACCAGGCGCGGAACCCTGGCCCGCCCCTCATCGAGGCCCCGGGGCCCTAGTTCTTCCCTGGCACTCTGCCTCTGCCGGGGTGGGAGACGCGCTGGCAAGTGTGGTCCACGGGAAAAGGAACGGACCTCTGGGTGGCGGGCAGAGCTTCCAGTTCCACGGACAGGACCCCAGGGACTCTGTGAAGCGGGCCTGATATGTCCGGGGTGGGGCCCGTTGCCCCGAGGGAGGCTTCTGGTGGGGCTGCCTGCCCTCTGCCTGCCGGGTCCCGCGTCTTGGCCCGAAACCGGCCAGCGGCGGCTCTGACAAATGCCATCTCCTGGGGGCCTCCCCCCTGTTCCTCCATCCGTAAGGGGCGACCCCCTTACGGATGGAGGAACAGGGGGATCTTCGCAGTGGGGCGGTCGGGACGGAGGGGTCTGCGCGTCTCCAGCCACTTAGCCCAGTGACCCGCAGCCCGGCCCCAGAGTTCCAAGCTCCATGGAGGCAGGGGGCCTCTTATCACGGGAAGCAGGTGTCTCGCGGGGCTCCAGGGACGGCGTGGGCACTCTCTAGGCGAGAGAGGGTGCCCGTGCCCCGAGAGAGCCCCGGCGAGAGCCCGAGGCCTGGCCGCAGAGGCTGCCGTTGCCTCCCCCGGGCTCCTACCATGGGGCCTGGCCCTGCTCTCCCGAGGCCCTGGTTCGCCGCAGGTGAATGCCTTTTGCGGACGCCAAGGACAGGAGGCCGCCGATTCCCTCACAGAGGTGGGGGTTCGAGCTCTGGGGGACTGAGGTCGCAGCGGTCTCACTCCATTTTTGGGTGCTTCTGCACAGACTGGAGGGTTGAAGCGGCTGGGCCCAAGTCTGCCGCCTTGTGGCAGGGTGGGGGCGTTGCAGGCGAAGCAAGGCTCTTAGCCTCCCAGGCGGGGCACAGGCCAGACTCCCCACAGGAGAACAGGTCCGTGGACGAGGGTCCCGCCCGCCCGCCCGCCCGCCGGGACCCGCTCCACCTGGCGCGGAACCGTGGCCGGCCCCTCTTCCCGGCCCCAGGTCCCTAGTTCTTCCCTGGCACTCTGCCTCTGCGGGGGTGGGAGAGCTGCTGGGAAGTGTGGTCCACGGGAAAACGCACGGTCCTCTGGATGGCAGGGAGGGCTTCCGTTAACTCTGACACCAGCCCAGGGACCCTGTGAACCTGGCCTGATATCTCAAGGGGGGGCGGGGGGGGGCACGTTGCCCGGAGGGATGCTTGCGGTGGGGGGGCCTGCTTGCGCCTGCGCGGCCCCGCCTCTTGGCCCGTAAACCACCCGGCCGCGGCTCGGACAAAAGCCATCTCCTGGGCGCCTCCCCCCTGTTCTTCCATCCGTAAAGGGGGACCCCTTTACGGATGGAAGAACAGGGGGATCTTCGCAGTGGCGGGGACGGGACGGAGGGGTCTGCGGGTTTGCCGCCACGTAGGCCAGTTGCTCGCACCCCGGCCCCCTGTGTCCGTGCTCCATGGAGGAGGTGGGCCGCTTATGGCGGGATGCAGGCGTCCTGCGGGGCTCAAGGGACGGCGTGGGCACTCCCCGGGCGAGAGAGGGCACCCGGGACCCGAGAGAGCACCCGGGAAAATGCCCCGCCCTGGCCCCCGTGGCTCCAGTGGCCTCCCTAGGCTCCTGCCGTGGGGCCTGGTCCCGCCCACCTGGGCCCAGGTTCTCCGCAGGTGAATGCCTTTTGCGGACAGCAAGGACCACAGGCCGCGGATGCCTTCACGGGGAGGGGGGTTCGAGCTCTGTGGGACCCGGGTCCCAGCGGACACAGTCCCTTCTCGCGAAGTCCAGCCCAGACTTTAGAGAGTAGAAGCGTCTCGGTGCAGGTTTGCCGCCTCGGGGCAGGGTGGGGCCGTTTGAGCCAAGAAAGACTCTCAGCCCCCCAGGCAGGTCTCAGGCCCGAGTCCCCCCGGGAGACGGGGTCCCTGGGCGTGGGTCCGGCCCGCCCGGGCCCCTGCCCACCAGGCGCGGAACCCTGGCCCGCCCCTCATCGAGGCCCCGGGGCCCTAGTTCTTCCCTGGCACTCTGCCTCTGCCGGGGTGGGAGACGCGCTGGCAAGTGTGGTCCACGGGAAAAGGAACGGACCTCTGGGTGGCGGGCAGAGCTTCCAGTTCCACGGACAGGACCCCAGGGACTCTGTGAAGCGGGCCTGATATGTCCGGGGTGGGGCCCGTTGCCCCGAGGGAGGCTTCTGGTGGGGCTGCCTGCCCTCTGCCTGCCGGGTCCCGCGTCTTGGCCCGAAACCGGCCAGCGGCGGCTCTGACAAATGCCATCTCCTGGGGGCCTCCCCCCTGTTCCTCCATCCGTAAGGGGCGACCCCCTTACGGATGGAGGAACAGGGGGATCTTCGCAGTGGGGCGGTCGGGACGGAGGGGTCTGCGCGTCTCCAGCCACTTAGCCCAGTGACCCGCAGCCCGGCCCCAGAGTTCCAAGCTCCATGGAGGCAGGGGGCCTCTTATCACGGGAAGCAGGTGTCTCGCGGGGCTCCAGGGACGGCGTGGGCACTCTCTAGGCGAGAGAGGGTGCCCGTGCCCCGAGAGAGCCCCGGCGAGAGCCCGAGGCCTGGCCGCAGAGGCTGCCGTTGCCTCCCCCGGGCTCCTACCATGGGGCCTGGCCCTGCTCTCCCGAGGCCCTGGTTCGCCGCAGGTGAATGCCTTTTGCGGACGCCAAGGACAGGAGGCCGCCGATTCCCTCACAGAGGTGGGGGTTCGAGCTCTGGGGGACTGAGGTCGCAGCGGTCTCACTCCATTTTTGGGTGCTTCTGCACAGACTGGAGGGTTGAAGCGGCTGGGCCCAAGTCTGCCGCCTTGTGGCAGGGTGGGGGCGTTGCAGGCGAAGCAAGGCTCTTAGCCTCCCAGGCGGGGCACAGGCCAGACTCCCCACAGGAGAACAGGTCCGTGGACGAGGGTCCCGCCCGCCCGCCCGCCCGCCGGGACCCGCTCCACCTGGCGCGGAACCGTGGCCGGCCCCTCTTCCCGGCCCCAGGTCCCTAGTTCTTCCCTGGCACTCTGCCTCTGCGGGGGTGGGAGAGCTGCTGGGAAGTGTGGTCCACGGGAAAACGCACGGTCCTCTGGATGGCAGGGAGGGCTTCCGTTAACTCTGACACCAGCCCAGGGACCCTGTGAACCTGGCCTGATATCTCAAGGGGGGGCGGGGGGGGGCACGTTGCCCGGAGGGATGCTTGCGGTGGGGGGGCCTGCTTGCGCCTGCGCGGCCCCGCCTCTTGGCCCGTAAACCACCCGGCCGCGGCTCGGACAAAAGCCATCTCCTGGGCGCCTCCCCCCTGTTCTTCCATCCGTAAAGGGGGACCCCTTTACGGATGGAAGAACAGGGGGATCTTCGCAGTGGCGGGGACGGGACGGAGGGGTCTGCGGGTTTGCCGCCACGTAGGCCAGTTGCTCGCACCCCGGCCCCCTGTGTCCGTGCTCCATGGAGGAGGTGGGCCGCTTATGGCGGGATGCAGGCGTCCTGCGGGGCTCAAGGGACGGCGTGGGCACTCCCCGGGCGAGAGAGGGCACCCGGGACCCGAGAGAGCACCCGGGAAAATGCCCCGCCCTGGCCCCCGTGGCTCCAGTGGCCTCCCTAGGCTCCTGCCGTGGGGCCTGGTCCCGCCCACCTGGGCCCAGGTTCTCCGCAGGTGAATGCCTTTTGCGGACAGCAAGGACCACAGGCCGCGGATGCCTTCACGGGGAGGGGGGTTCGAGCTCTGTGGGACCCGGGTCCCAGCGGACACAGTCCCTTCTCGCGAAGTCCAGCCCAGACTTTAGAGAGTAGAAGCGTCTTGGTGCAGCTTTGCCGCCTCGGGGCAGGGTGGGGCCGTTTGAGCCAAGAAAGACTCTCAGCCCCCCAGGCAGGTCTCAGGCCCGAGTCCCCCCGGGAGACGGGGTCCCTGGGCGTGGGTCCGGCCCGCCCGGGCCCCTGCCCACCAGGCGCGGAACCCTGGCCCGCCCCTCATCGAGGCCCCGGGGCCCTAGTTCTTCCCTGGCACTCTGCCTCTGCCGGGGTGGGAGACGCGCTGGCAAGTGTGGTCCACGGGAAAAGGAACGGACCTCTGGGTGGCGGGCAGAGCTTCCAGTTCCACGGACAGGACCCCAGGGACTCTGTGAAGCGGGCCTGATATGTCCGGGGTGGGGCCCGTTGCCCCGAGGGAGGCTTCTGGTGGGGCTGCCTGCCCTCTGCCTGCCGGGTCCCGCGTCTTGGCCCGAAACCGGCCAGCGGCGGCTCTGACAAATGCCATCTCCTGGGGGCCTCCCCCCTGTTCCTCCATCCGTAAGGGGCGACCCCCTTACGGATGGAGGAACAGGGGGATCTTCGCAGTGGGGCGGTCGGGACGGAGGGGTCTGCGCGTCTCCAGCCACTTAGCCCAGTGACCCGCAGCCCGGCCCCAGAGTTCCAAGCTCCATGGAGGCAGGGGGCCTCTTATCACGGGAAGCAGGTGTCTCGCGGGGCTCCAGGGACGGCGTGGGCACTCTCTAGGCGAGAGAGGGTGCCCGTGCCCCGAGAGAGCCCCGGCGAGAGCCCGAGGCCTGGCCGCAGAGGCTGCCGTTGCCTCCCCCGGGCTCCTACCATGGGGCCTGGCCCTGCTCTCCCGAGGCCCTGGTTCGCCGCAGGTGAATGCCTTTTGCGGACGCCAAGGACAGGAGGCCGCCGATTCCCTCACAGAGGTGGGGGTTCGAGCTCTGGGGGACTGAGGTCGCAGCGGTCTCACTCCATTTTTGGGTGCTTCTGCACAGACTGGAGGGTTGAAGCGGCTGGGCCCAAGTCTGCCGCCTTGTGGCAGGGTGGGGGCGTTGCAGGCGAAGCAAGGCTCTTAGCCTCCCAGGCGGGGCACAGGCCAGACTCCCCACAGGAGAACAGGTCCGTGGACGAGGGTCCCGCCCGCCCGCCCGCCCGCCGGGACCCGCTCCACCTGGCGCGGAACCGTGGCCGGCCCCTCTTCCCGGCCCCAGGTCCCTAGTTCTTCCCTGGCACTCTGCCTCTGCGGGGGTGGGAGAGCTGCTGGGAAGTGTGGTCCACGGGAAAACGCACGGTCCTCTGGATGGCAGGGAGGGCTTCCGTTAACTCTGACACCAGCCCAGGGACCCTGTGAACCTGGCCTGATATCTCAAGGGGGGGCGGGGGGGGGCACGTTGCCCGGAGGGATGCTTGCGGTGGGGGGGCCTGCTTGCGCCTGCGCGGCCCCGCCTCTTGGCCCGTAAACCACCCGGCCGCGGCTCGGACAAAAGCCATCTCCTGGGCGCCTCCCCCCTGTTCTTCCATCCGTAAAGGGGGACCCCTTTACGGATGGAAGAACAGGGGGATCTTCGCAGTGGCGGGGACGGGACGGAGGGGTCTGCGGGTTTGCCGCCACGTAGGCCAGTTGCTCGCACCCCGGCCCCCTGTGTCCGTGCTCCATGGAGGAGGTGGGCCGCTTATGGCGGGATGCAGGCGTCCTGCGGGGCTCAAGGGACGGCGTGGGCACTCCCCGGGCGAGAGAGGGCACCCGGGACCCGAGAGAGCACCCGGGAAAATGCCCCGCCCTGGCCCCCGTGGCTCCAGTGGCCTCCCTAGGCTCCTGCCGTGGGGCCTGGTCCCGCCCACCTGGGCCCAGGTTCTCCGCAGGTGAATGCCTTTTGCGGACAGCAAGGACCACAGGCCGCGGATGCCTTCACGGGGAGGGGGGTTCGAGCTCTGTGGGACCCGGGTCCCAGCGGACACAGTCCCTTCTCGCGAAGTCCAGCCCAGACTTTAGAGAGTAGAAGCGTCTCGGTGCAGGTTTGCCGCCTCGGGGCAGGGTGGGGCCGTTTGAGCCAAGAAAGACTCTCAGCCCCCCAGGCAGGTCTCAGGCCCGAGTCCCCCCGGGAGACGGGGTCCCTGGGCGTGGGTCCGGCCCGCCCGGGCCCCTGCCCACCAGGCGCGGAACCCTGGCCCGCCCCTCATCGAGGCCCCGGGGCCCTAGTTCTTCCCTGGCACTCTGCCTCTGCCGGGGTGGGAGACGCGCTGGCAAGTGTGGTCCACGGGAAAAGGAACGGACCTCTGGGTGGCGGGCAGAGCTTCCAGTTCCACGGACAGGACCCCAGGGACTCTGTGAAGCGGGCCTGATATGTCCGGGGTGGGGCCCGTTGCCCCGAGGGAGGCTTCTGGTGGGGCTGCCTGCCCTCTGCCTGCCGGGTCCCGCGTCTTGGCCCGAAACCGGCCAGCGGCGGCTCTGACAAATGCCATCTCCTGGGGAACTCCCCCCTGTTCCTCCATCCGTAAGGGGCGACCCCCTTACGGATGGAGGAACAGGGGGATCTTCGCAGTGGGGCGGTCGGGACGGAGGGGTCTGCGCGTCTCCAGCCACTTAGCCCAGTGACCCGCAGCCCGGCCCCAGAGTTCCAAGCTCCATGGAGGCAGGGGGCCTCTTGTCACGGGAAGCAGGTGTCTCGCGGGGCTCCAGGGACGGCGTGGGCACTCTCTAGGCGAGAGAGGGTGCCCGTGCCCCGAGAGAGCCCCGGCGAGAGCCCGAGGCCTGGCCGCAGAGGCTGCCGTTGCCTCCCCCGGGCTCCTACCATGGGGCCTGGCCCTGCTCTCCCGAGGCCCTGGTTCGCCGCAGGTGAATGCCTTTTGCGGACGCCAAGGACAGGAGGCCGCCGATTCCCTCACAGAGGTGGGGGTTCGAGCTCTGGGGGACTGAGGTCGCAGCGGTCTCACTCCATTTTTGTGTGCTTCTGCACAGACTGGAGGGTTGAAGCTGCTGGGCCCAAGTCTGCCGCCTTGTGGCAGGGTGGGGGCGTTGCAGGCGAAGCAAGGCTCTTAGCCTCCCAGGCGGGGCACAGGCCAGACTCCCCACAGGAGAACAGGTCCGTGGACGAGGGTCCCGCCCGCCCGCCCGCCCGCCGGGACCCGCTCCACCTGGCGCGGAACCGTGGCCGGCCCCTCTTCCCGGCCCCAGGTCCCTAGTTCTTCCCTGGCACTCTGCCTCTGCGGGGGTGGGAGAGCTGCTGGGAAGTGTGGTCCACGGGAAAACGCACGGTCCTCTGGATGGCAGGGAGGGCTTCCGTTAACTCTGACACCAGCCCAGGGACCCTGTGAACCTGGCCTGATATCTCAAGGGGGGGCGGGGGGGGGCACGTTGCCCGGAGGGATGCTTGCGGTGGGGGGGCCTGCTTGCGCCTGCGCGGCCCCGCCTCTTGGCCCGTAAACCACCCGGCCGCGGCTCGGACAAAAGCCATCTCCTGGGCGCCTCCCCCCTGTTCTTCCATCCGTAAAGGGGGACCCCTTTACGGATGGAAGAACAGGGGGATCTTCGCAGTGGCGGGGACGGGACGGAGGGGTCTGCGGGTTTGCCGCCACGTAGGCCAGTTGCTCGCACCCCGGCCCCCTGTGTCCGTGCTCCATGGAGGAGGTGGGCCGCTTATGGCGGGATGCAGGCGTCCTGCGGGGCTCAAGGGACGGCGTGGGCACTCCCCGGGCGAGAGAGGGCACCCGGGACCCGAGAGAGCACCCGGGAAAATGCCCCGCCCTGGCCCCCGTGGCTCCAGTGGCCTCCCTAGGCTCCTGCCGTGGGGCCTGGTCCCGCCCACCTGGGCCCAGGTTCTCCGCAGGTGAATGCCTTTTGCGGACAGCAAGGACCACAGGCCGCGGATGCCTTCACGGGGAGGGGGGTTCGAGCTCTGTGGGACCCGGGTCCCAGCGGACACAGTCCCTTCTCGCGAAGTCCAGCCCAGACTTTAGAGAGTAGAAGCGTCTCGGTGCAGGTTTGCCGCCTCGGGGCAGGGTGGGGCCGTTTGAGCCAAGAAAGACTCTCAGCCCCCCAGGCAGGTCTCAGGCCCGAGTCCCCCCGGGAGACGGGGTCCCTGGGCGTGGGTCCGGCCCGCCCGGGCCCCTGCCCACCAGGCGCGGAACCCTGGCCCGCCCCTCATCGAGGCCCCGGGGCCCTAGTTCTTCCCTGGCACTCTGCCTCTGCCGGGGTGGGAGACGCGCTGGCAAGTGTGGTCCACGGGAAAAGGAACGGACCTCTGGGTGGCGGGCAGAGCTTCCAGTTCCACGGACAGGACCCCAGGGACTCTGTGAAGCGGGCCTGATATGTCCGGGGTGGGGCCCGTTGCCCCGAGGGAGGCTTCTGGTGGGGCTGCCTGCCCTCTGCCTGCCGGGTCCCGCGTCTTGGCCCGAAACCGGCCAGCGGCGGCTCTGACAAATGCCATCTCCTGGGGGCCTCCCCCCTGTTCCTCCATCCGTAAGGGGCGACCCCCTTACGGATGGAGGAACAGGGGGATCTTCGCAGTGGGGCGGTCGGGACGGAGGGGTCTGCGCGTCTCCAGCCACTTAGCCCAGTGACCCGCAGCCCGGCCCCAGAGTTCCAAGCTCCATGGAGGCAGGGGGCCTCTTATCACGGGAAGCAGGTGTCTCGCGGGGCTCCAGGGACGGCGTGGGCACTCTCTAGGCGAGAGAGGGTGCCCGTGCCCCGAGAGAGCCCCGGCGAGAGCCCGAGGCCTGGCCGCAGAGGCTGCCGTTGCCTCCCCCGGGCTCCTACCATGGGGCCTGGCCCTGCTCTCCCGAGGCCCTGGTTCGCCGCAGGTGAATGCCTCTTGCGGACGCCAAGGACAGGAGGCCGCCGATTCCCTCACAGAGGTGGGGGTTCGAGCTCTGGGGGACTGAGGTCGCAGCGGTCTCACTCCATTTTTGTGTGCTTCTGCACAGACTGGAGGGTTGAAGCGGCTGGGCCCAAGTCTGCCGCCTTGTGGCAGGGTGGGGGCGTTGCAGGCGAAGCAAGGCTCTTAGCCTCCCAGGCGGGGCACAGGCCAGACTCCCCACAGGAGAACAGGTCCGTGGACGAGGGTCCCGCCCGCCCGCCCGCCCGCCGGGACCCGCTCCACCTGGCGCGGAACCGTGGCCGGCCCCTCTTCCCGGCCCCAGGTCCCTAGTTCTTCCCTGGCACTCTGCCTCTGCGGGGGTGGGAGAGCTGCTGGGAAGTGTGGTCCACGGGAAAACGCACGGTCCTCTGGATGGCAGGGAGGGCTTCCGTTAACTCTGACACCAGCCCAGGGACCCTGTGAACCTGGCCTGATATCTCAAGGGGGGGCGGGGGGGGGCACGTTGCCCGGAGGGATGCTTGCGGTGGGGGGGCCTGCTTGCGCCTGCGCGGCCCCGCCTCTTGGCCCGTAAACTACCCGGCCGCGGCTCGGACAAAAGCCATCTCCTGGGCGCCTCCCCCCTGTTCTTCCATCCGTAAAGGGGGACCCCTTTACGGATGGAAGAACAGGGGGATCTTCGCAGTGGCGGGGACGGGACGGAGGGGTCTGCGGGTTTGCCGCCACGTAGGCCAGTTGCTCGCACCCCGGCCCCCTGTGTCCGTGCTCCATGGAGGAGGTGGGCCGCTTATGGCGGGATGCAGGCGTCCTGCGGGGCTCAAGGGACGGCGTGGGCACTCCCCGGGCGAGAGAGGGCACCCGGGACCCGAGAGAGCACCCGGGAAAATGCCCCGCCCTGGCCCCCGTGGCTCCAGTGGCCTCCCTAGGCTCCTGCCGTGGGGCCTGGTCCCGCCCACCTGGGCCCAGGTTCTCCGCAGGTGAATGCCTTTTGCGGACAGCAAGGACCACAGGCCGCGGATGCCTTCACGGGGAGGGGGGTTCGAGCTCTGTGGGACCCGGGTCCCAGCGGACACAGTCCCTTCTCGCGAAGTCCAGCCCAGACTTTAGAGAGTAGAAGCGTCTCGGTGCAGGTTTGCCGCCTCGGGGCAGGGTGGGGCCGTTTGAGCCAAGAAAGACTCTCAGCCCCCCAGGCAGGTCTCAGGCCCGAGTCCCCCCGGGAGACGGGGTCCCTGGGCGTGGGTCCGGCCCGCCCGGGCCCCTGCCCACCAGGCGCGGAACCCTGGCCCGCCCCTCATCGAGGCCCCGGGGCCCTAGTTCTTCCCTGGCACTCTGCCTCTGCCGGGGTGGGAGACGCGCTGGCAAGTGTGGTCCACGGGAAAAGGAACGGACCTCTGGGTGGCGGGCAGAGCTTCCAGTTCCACGGACAGGACCCCAGGGACTCTGTGAAGCGGGCCTGATATGTCCGGGGTGGGGCCCGTTGCCCCGAGGGAGGCTTCTGGTGGGGCTGCCTGCCCTCTGCCTGCCGGGTCCCGCGTCTTGGCCCGAAACCGGCCAGCGGCGGCTCTGACAAATGCCATCTCCTGGGGGCCTCCCCCCTGTTCCTCCATCCGTAAGGGGCGACCCCCTTACGGATGGAGGAACAGGGGGATCTTCGCAGTGGGGCGGTCGGGACGGAGGGGTCTGCGCGTCTCCAGCCACTTAGCCCAGTGACCCGCAGCCCGGCCCCAGAGTTCCAAGCTCCATGGAGGCAGGGGGCCTCTTATCACGGGAAGCAGGTGTCTCGCGGGGCTCCAGGGACGGCGTGGGCACTCTCTAGGCGAGAGAGGGTGCCCGTGCCCCGAGAGAGCCCCGGCGAGAGCCCGAGGCCTGGCCGCAGAGGCTGCCGTTGCCTCCCCCGGGCTCCTACCATGGGGCCTGGCCCTGCTCTCCCGAGGCCCTGGTTCGCCGCAGGTGAATGCCTCTTGCGGACGCCAAGGACAGGAGGCCGCCGATTCCCTCACAGAGGTGGGGGTTCGAGCTCTGGGGGACTGAGGTCGCAGCGGTCTCACTCCATTTTTGGGTGCTTCTGCACAGACTGGAGGGTTGAAGCGGCTGGGCCCAAGTCTGCCGCCTTGTGGCAGGGTGGGGGCGTTGCAGGCGAAGCAAGGCTCTTAGCCTCCCAGGCGGGGCACAGGCCAGACTCCCCACAGGAGAACAGGTCCGTGGACGAGGGTCCCGCCCGCCCGCCCGCCCGCCGGGACCCGCTCCACCTGGCGCGGAACCGTGGCCGGCCCCTCTTCCCGGCCCCAGGTCCCTAGTTCTTCCCTGGCACTCTGCCTCTGCGGGGGTGGGAGAGCTGCTGGGAAGTGTGGTCCACGGGAAAACGCACGGTCCTCTGGATGGCAGGGAGGGCTTCCGTTAACTCTGACACCAGCCCAGGGACCCTGTGAACCTGGCCTGATATCTCA
Organism: Desmodus rotundus; assembly: GCF_022682495.2. Classification (NCBI taxonomy): domain Eukaryota; kingdom Metazoa; phylum Chordata; class Mammalia; order Chiroptera; family Phyllostomidae; genus Desmodus; species Desmodus rotundus. The sequence continues at coordinate 25,408 of NW_026527523.1, forward strand.
AGGGGGGGCGGGGGGGGCACGTTGCCCGGAGGGATGCTTGCGGTGGGGGGGCCTGCTTGCGCCTGCGCGGCCCCGCCTCTTGGCCCGTAAACCACCCGGCCGCGGCTCGGACAAAAGCCATCTCCTGGGCGCCTCCCCCCTGTTCTTCCATCCGTAAAGGGGGACCCCTTTACGGATGGAAGAACAGGGGGATCTTCGCAGTGGCGGGGACGGGACGGAGGGGTCTGCGGGTTTGCCGCCACGTAGGCCAGTTGCTCGCACCCCGGCCCCCTGTGTCCGTGCTCCATGGAGGAGGTGGGCCGCTTATGGCGGGATGCAGGCGTCCTGCGGGCCTCAAGGGACGGCGTGGGCACTCCCCGGGCGAGAGAGGGCACCCGGGACCCGAGAGAGCACCCGGGAAAATGCCCCGCCCTGGCCCCCGTGGCTCCAGTGGCCTCCCTAGGCTCCTGCCGTGGGGCCTGGTCCCGCCCACCTGGGCCCAGGTTCTCCGCAGGTGAATGCCTTTTGCGGACAGCAAGGACCACAGGCCGCGGATGCCTTCACGGGGAGGGGGGTTCGAGCTCTGTGGGACCCGGGTCCCAGCGGACACAGTCCCTTCTCGCGAAGTCCAGCCCAGACTTTAGAGAGTAGAAGCGTCTCGGTGCAGGTTTGCCGCCTCGGGGCAGGGTGGGGCCGTTTGAGCCAAGAAAGACTCTCAGCCCCCCAGGCAGGTCTCAGGCCCGAGTCCCCCCGGGAGACGGGGTCCCTGGGCGTGGGTCCGGCCCGCCCGGGCCCCTGCCCACCAGGCGCGGAACCCTGGCCCGCCCCTCATCGAGGCCCCGGGGCCCTAGTTCTTCCCTGGCACTCTGCCTCTGCCGGGGTGGGAGACGCGCTGGCAAGTGTGGTCCACGGGAAAAGGAACGGACCTCTGGGTGGCGGGCAGAGCTTCCAGTTCCACGGACAGGACCCCAGGGACTCTGTGAAGCGGGCCTGATATGTCCGGGGTGGGGCCCGTTGCCCCGAGGGAGGCTTCTGGTGGGGCTGCCTGCCCTCTGCCTGCCGGGTCCCGCGTCTTGGCCCGAAACCGGCCAGCGGCGGCTCTGACAAATGCCATCTCCTGGGGAACTCCCCCCTGTTCCTCCATCCGTAAGGGGCGACCCCCTTACGGATGGAGGAACAGGGGGATCTTCGCAGTGGGGCGGTCGGGACGGAGGGGTCTGCGCGTCTCCAGCCACTTAGCCCAGTGACCCGCAGCCCGGCCCCAGAGTTCCAAGCTCCATGGAGGCAGGGGGCCTCTTATCACGGGAAGCAGGTGTCTCGCGGGGCTCCAGGGACGGCGTGGGCACTCTCTAGGCGAGAGAGGGTGCCCGTGCCCCGAGAGAGCCCCGGCGAGAGCCCGAGGCCTGGCCGCAGAGGCTGCCGTTGCCTCCCCCGGGCTCCTACCATGGGGCCTGGCCCTGCTCTCCCGAGGCCCTGGTTCGCCGCAGGTGAATGCCTCTTGCGGACGCCAAGGACAGGAGGCCGCCGATTCCCTCACAGAGGTGGGGGTTCGAGCTCTGGGGGACTGAGGTCGCAGCGGTCTCACTCCATTTTTGGGTGCTTCTGCACAGACTGGAGGGTTGAAGCGGCTGGGCCCAAGTCTGCCGCCTTGTGGCAGGGTGGGGGCGTTGCAGGCGAAGCAAGGCTCTTAGCCTCCCAGGCGGGGCACAGGCCAGACTCCCCACAGGAGAACAGGTCCGTGGACGAGGGTCCCGCCCGCCCGCCCGCCCGCCGGGACCCGCTCCACCTGGCGCGGAACCGTGGCCGGCCCCTCTTCCCGGCCCCAGGTCCCTAGTTCTTCCCTGGCACTCTGCCTCTGCGGGGGTGGGAGAGCTGCTGGGAAGTGTGGTCCACGGGAAAACGCACGGCCCTCTGGATGGCAGGGAGGGCTTCCGTTAACTCTGACACCAGCCCAGGGACCCTGTGAACCTGGCCTGATATCTCAAGGGGGGGCGGGGGGGGGGCACGTTGCCCGGAGGGATGCTTGCGGTGGGGGGGCCTGCTTGCGCCTGCGCGGCCCCGCCTCTTGGCCCGTAAACCACCCGGCCGCGGCTCGGACAAAAGCCATCTCCTGGGCGCCTCCCCCCTGTTCTTCCATCCGTAAAGGGGGACCCCTTTACGGATGGAAGAACAGGGGGATCTTCGCAGTGGCGGGGACGGGACGGAGGGGTCTGCGGGTTTGCCGCCACGTAGGCCAGTTGCTCGCACCCCGGCCCCCTGTGTCCGTGCTCCATGGAGGAGGTGGGCCGCTTATGGCGGGATGCAGGCGTCCTGCGGGGCTCAAGGGACGGCGTGGGCGCTCCCCGGGCGAGAGAGGGCACCCGGGACCCGAGAGAGCACCCGGGAAAATGCCCCGCCCTGGCCCCCGTGGCTCCAGTGGCCTCCCTAGGCTCCTGCCGTGGGGCCTGGTCCCGCCCACCTGGGCCCAGGTTCTCCGCAGGTGAATGCCTTTTGCGGACAGCAAGGACCACAGGCCGCGGATGCCTTCACGGGGAGGGGGGTTCGAGCTCTGTGGGACCCGGGTCCCAGCGGACACAGTCCCTTCTCGCGAAGTCCAGCCCAGACTTTAGAGAGTAGAAGCGTCTCGGTGCAGGTTTGCCGCCTCGGGGCAGGGTGGGGCCGTTTGAGCCAAGAAAGACTCTCAGCCCCCCAGGCAGGTCTCAGGCCCGAGTCCCCCCGGGAGACGGGGTCCCTGGGCGTGGGTCCGGCCCGCCCGGGCCCCTGCCCACCAGGCGCGGAACCCTGGCCCGCCCCTCATCGAGGCCCCGGGGCCCTAGTTCTTCCCTGGCACTCTGCCTCTGCCGGGGTGGGAGACGCGCTGGCAAGTGTGGTCCACGGGAAAAGGAACGGACCTCTGGGTGGCGGGCAGAGCTTCCAGTTCCACGGACAGGACCCCAGGGACTCTGTGAAGCGGGCCTGATATGTCCGGGGTGGGGCCCGTTGCCCCGAGGGAGGCTTCTGGTGGGGCTGCCTGCCCTCTGCCTGCCGGGTCCCGCGTCTTGGCCCGAAACCGGCCAGCGGCGGCTCTGACAAATGCCATCTCCTGGGGGCCTCCCCCCTGTTCCTCCATCCGTAAGGGGCGACCCCCTTACGGATGGAGGAACAGGGGGATCTTCGCAGTGGGGCGGTCGGGACGGAGGGGTCTGCGCGTCTCCAGCCACTTAGCCCAGTGACCCGCAGCCCGGCCCCAGAGTTCCAAGCTCCATGGAGGCAGGGGGCCTCTTATCACGGGAAGCAGGTGTCTCGCGGGGCTCCAGGGACGGCGTGGGCACTCTCTAGGCGAGAGAGGGTGCCCGTGCCCCGAGAGAGCCCCGGCGAGAGCCCGAGGCCTGGCCGCAGAGGCTGCCGTTGCCTCCCCCGGGCTCCTACCATGGGGCCTGGCCCTGCTCTCCCGAGGCCCTGGTTCGCCGCAGGTGAATGCCTTTTGCGGAGGCCAAGGACAGGAGGCCGCCGATTCCCTCACAGAGGTGGGGGTTCGAGCTCTGGGGGACTGAGGTCGCAGCGGTCTCACTCCATTTTTGGGTGCTTCTGCACAGACTGGAGGGTTGAAGCGGCTGGGCCCAAGTCTGCCGCCTTGTGGCAGGGTGGGGGCGTTGCAGGCGAAGCAAGGCTCTTAGCCTCCCAGGCGGGGCACAGGCCAGACTCCCCACAGGAGAACAGGTCCGTGGACGAGGGTCCCGCCCGCCCGCCCGCCCGCCGGGACCCGCTCCACCTGGCGCGGAACCGTGGCCGGCCCCTCTTCCCGGCCCCAGGTCCCTAGTTCTTCCCTGGCACTCTGCCTCTGCGGGGGTGGGAGAGCTGCTGGGAAGTGTGGTCCACGGGAAAACGCACGGTCCTCTGGATGGCAGGGAGGGCTTCCGTTAACTCTGACACCAGCCCAGGGACCCTGTGAACCTGGCCTGATATCTCAAGGGGGGGCGGGGGGGGGCACGTTGCCCGGAGGGATGCTTGCGGTGGGGGGGCCTGCTTGCGCCTGCGCGGCCCCGCCTCTTGGCCCGTAAACCACCCGGCCGCGGCTCGGACAAAAGCCATCTCCTGGGCGCCTCCCCCCTGTTCTTCCATCCGTAAAGGGGGACCCCTTTACGGATGGAAGAACAGGGGGATCTTCGCAGTGGCGGGGACGGGACGGAGGGGTCTGCGGGTTTGCCGCCACGTAGGCCAGTTGCTCGCACCCCGGCCCCCTGTGTCCGTGCTCCATGGAGGAGGTGGGCCGCTTATGGCGGGATGCAGGCGTCCTGCGGGGCTCAAGGGACGGCGTGGGCACTCCCCGGGCGAGAGAGGGCACCCGGGACCCGAGAGAGCACCCGGGAAAATGCCCCGCCCTGGCCCCCGTGGCTCCAGTGGCCTCCCTAGGCTCCTGCCGTGGGGCCTGGTCCCGCCCACCTGGGCCCAGGTTCTCCGCAGGTGAATGCCTTTTGCGGACAGCAAGGACCACAGGCCGCGGATGCCTTCACGGGGAGGGGGGTTCGAGCTCTGTGGGACCCGGGTCCCAGCGGACACAGTCCCTTCTCGCGAAGTCCAGCCCAGACTTTAGAGAGTAGAAGCGTCTCGGTGCAGGTTTGCCGCCTCGGGGCAGGGTGGGGCCGTTTGAGCCAAGAAAGACTCTCAGCCCCCCAGGCAGGTCTCAGGCCCGAGTCCCCCCGGGAGACGGGGTCCCTGGGCGTGGGTCCGGCCCGCCCGGGCCCCTGCCCACCAGGCGCGGAACCCTGGCCCGCCCCTCATCGAGGCCCCGGGGCCCTAGTTCTTCCCTGGCACTCTGCCTCTGCCGGGGTGGGAGACGCGCTGGCAAGTGTGGTCCACGGGAAAAGGAACGGACCTCTGGGTGGCGGGCAGAGCTTCCAGTTCCACGGACAGGACCCCAGGGACTCTGTGAAGCGGGCCTGATATGTCCAGGGGTGGGGCCCGTTGCCCCGAGGGAGGCTTCTGGTGGGGCTGCCTGCCCTCTGCCTGCCGGGTCCCGCGTCTTGGCCCGAAACCGGCCAGCGGCGGCTCTGACAAATGCCATCTCCTGGGGGCCTCCCCCCTGTTCCTCCATCCGTAAGGGGCGACCCCCTTACGGATGGAGGAACAGGGGGATCTTCGCAGTGGGGCGGTCGGGACGGAGGGGTCTGCGCGTCTCCAGCCACTTAGCCCAGTGACCCGCAGCCCGGCCCCAGAGTTCCAAGCTCCATGGAGGCAGGGGGCCTCTTATCACGGGAAGCAGGTGTCTCGCGGGGCTCCAGGGACGGCGTGGGCACTCTCTAGGCGAGAGAGGGTGCCCGTGCCCCGAGAGAGCCCCGGCGAGAGCCCGAGGCCTGGCCGCAGAGGCTGCCGTTGCCTCCCCCGGGCTCCTACCATGGGGCCTGGCCCTGCTCTCCCGAGGCCCTGGTTCGCCGCAGGTGAATGCCTCTTGCGGACGCCAAGGACAGGAGGCCGCCGATTCCCTCACAGAGGTGGGGGTTCGAGCTCTGGGGGACTGAGGTCGCAGCGGTCTCACTCCATTTTTGTGTGCTTCTGCACAGACTGGAGGGTTGAAGCGGCTGGGCCCAAGTCTGCCGCCTTGTGGCAGGGTGGGGGCGTTGCAGGCGAAGCAAGGCTCTTAGCCTCCCAGGCGGGGCACAGGCCAGACTCCCCACAGGAGAACAGGTCCGTGGACGAGGGTCCCGCCCGCCCGCCCGCCCGCCGGGACCCGCTCCACCTGGCGCGGAACCGTGGCCGGCCCCTCTTCCCGGCCCCAGGTCCCTAGTTCTTCCCTGGCACTCTGCCTCTGCGGGGGTGGGAGAGCTGCTGGGAAGTGTGGTCCACGGGAAAACGCACGGTCCTCTGGATGGCAGGGAGGGCTTCCGTTAACTCTGACACCAGCCCAGGGACCCTGTGAACCTGGCCTGATATCTCAAGGGGGGGCGGGGGGGGGCACGTTGCCCGGAGGGATGCTTGCGGTGGGGGGGCCTGCTTGCGCCTGCGCGGCCCCGCCTCTTGGCCCGTAAACCACCCGGCCGCGGCTCGGACAAAAGCCATCTCCTGGGCGCCTCCCCC